>NC_088880.1:5124754-5352254 GCF_032884065.1 Artemia franciscana | reverse complement strand
GAATTGGTCGGCACCCATGGTGCGCTATTTTGATACAATGAATGTTTTGCTGTTGCTTTTGTATGTTTTAATTGTTTTTAAGTAAGATGAAGTGTTGTTTAGTTTATCAGGTCATTTGTTCCCCTCTTTTCTTTTATGCACATTGAACTCCATTTTTCATGTATATTATAACGGGTTATAAATAAATTCAGTTCAATTCCATATGAGTAACTATACATTAATAGCTGCCGTAAACGGAAAAATTTTATGTCTTCTGTTTTAAAGACTTATTGGAATAATATTGATTTTGAACTCGCAGATTACAACGTAATCAAATGTTATAATACAGACACTGATGTATGGACTGCATTGGCTCCTTGTATAAACAAATGTTTTGGATATAGTGTAGGAGTTTGGAATGATTTTATATATTAATTCGGTGGTTTTGGTGGAAAAAACCATATATGCAATATTATTGAAAAATATGATACAATAAAAAAATATTTGATATTATTAGATGTAAAAATACCTAGTTATATAAATCGTCGCGTTAGTATTTGTTTATTTGATGATGAATTTAACGTTGTTTGTGGAGGTGTAGAGGATAGTGTTTATAGTGTTTATAATAGTTTCTACAAATTTGATCCAGTCACAAGTATTTTTAGTAAGAAATCAGAGCTACATTTCAATGACTGTGAATCCTTTTTACTTGTTATCAAATCATAGTTTTTTGTTAAAGGATAACCCAATGATATATCAGATTGGTTTGTTCAATTTGATGTGTCAACAACATGTTTTTAACAGGAAATATAACTTGAAATTTGTAGTACCTATAGCAGAATATAATCGTACTGAAAGCTATTATAAAGAAGGACTGTACACAGATATTGTATTGATTACTGAAAATGTGCGTATATCAGCACATAATCTAATACTTGCTTCTGTATGCGATTATTTTGATGTTATGTTTAGAAATTATTTTATAGAATCAAATGAAGTCAAAATACAAGATATAAAACCAGATATTCTTCGATATATTGTTGATTGTACATATTATAAATCTATTAATATAAACTCATTATGATATAAAACCAGATATTCTTCGATATATTGTTGATTGTATATATTATAAATCTATTAATATTTCAACATTATGGTTAGTGTTGAAAAGATTCTAAGAGCATCTCAATTTTTTCAGTTGATAAACTTAACAGATATGTGTATTGATTTTCTAATAAAAATTCTTAATATAAAGAATTGTCATTATATAAAAAGATTAGCAAACATATTCAGTTTAAAAGAATTGGAGTTTTTCTACATATTCATTTAGAGTGGATACATTTACGGATATAATAAACAATGAACTGTTTTTAGATCTAAAATATTATTAAATACAAGTTATTTTATCAGGTGAAAAAAATAGACGTACCGAAAGAAGAAGATGTATATAAAGCAATGATTTTATGGCTAAACCACGATTTCGATAAATGAAACAACTATATTTCTGAATTAACATCCTTGATAAGATTAAAAAAAAATATCTGAAGAATTTATGAAGACTGTAAAGTAGCCATTAATTGATTACCAAAAATCTGTTTTAAAAAAACATAAGCCAAGAATATCAACAATGGGTTGTATCTAGCTGTTTGAGACATGTTACCAGTCTTTTCAGTGTTCACATGTATACTCACCGTGACGTGAATCTTGCGGTAGAATTGAAATGAAACCATACTATGTTGATGAGATATGTGATGTAAAATTCATGAACGACAAAACTTTCATTATTTGTGAAGAGAAAAAAACATATCGTCTGTCAATAGAATATTTTGATATAAGAATAAAGAAAATAAAAAACTAAAACCAACATTATTAGACCATCTTGATGCGTCTATGGTTACCTTAAATGTTTTTCTATGAGTTATTGGTAGTTGCAATTTATCAAGCTTCATAAAGAAACGCAAAAAATGGTATTTTGTAAGGGATGAATGGAATGAAACTCCACCAATAAACTATAAGAGGCTTTACATTAACAGCTGTAGTAAACGAAAAAATGTATGTGTTCTGTTTTGAATCCTTTTTTTGAGTGTTGTGATATTGTTTCTGAACTTTTACCTTACGACGTAGTGGAGTGTTATGACCCGCATACGGATAGGTAGACTGTAGTAGGTCCTCGTATAAACAAAACTTATAAATATAGTGTAGGAGCTTGGAATGAGTCAATGTATTTGTTTGGTGGGTTTGATGAAGGAAACTGTGTCTGCAATAGTATTGACAAATATGATACAATAAAAAGACTTGGAGACTATTAGATGTAGAAATACCTCGTGATATAACACGTCGTGTAAGTGTTTGTTTTTCAACAAAAAATTGTACATTGTGGGGGGGGGGATGTAGAGGATAATGGATATTATTGTTATAATAGTTTAAGTAATAATGTTAATAGTGTTATAATAGTTATAATAGTTTTTTCAAAACCATTGTTTGAGGAACTTGAAGATGGACTTTGTAAAACTCCATTCACCTTCGTGTGAATTTCAATTGCAGGGTCTCTGTCACAAATAAAATCACCATTTTGGATTGAGAGATTGTGAATAACACAACATGCTGTGACAATTTTTACAGCTTTTTCCACTGAGGCATAAATGTTTGAACATGTTCTTCTGTTCATATTCAGATCTGTCTTTTTAAAAGGTACAAGCAACCAAGGTTGAATGGGGAATGCATTGTCCCCAAGAATATGGTAATCTTCTGAAAAAGAAAATTTACTTTGTGGATCTAATATGCCCTGCCTATACCAATTAGACCTTTGAAGTACATAGCTATCTTGGTTGCTTCCAGGAAACCCAGCACAAATATTCAAAAATCGCTTATCTGGTAGAACAATGTGTGCTATGATTGAATGAAATTGTTTATAATTTAATTAGTCTTTTTGATTTTGAACTGGCGCATTTATTTCAATATGGCAACCATCAATGCATCCAATCACTCTAGGAAACCCTGCTCTCTCTTTAAATTTTGATGCAATGTCTGATAGAGAATCAACTTCTGGCTACTTTATAACTTGCTGATACGTTTCAAAAATAATGTCTAAAATCTCATTAATGGCTGTCCAGACAGCAAATTCATAACGACCAAATTTTTCAGCAATTATACGCATGGCTCCTTGATTTGCCATATATGTTAACGTTATCAGAATTATCTCATTCAGATCAAGAGGAATTCTTCCTTCATGGTAGACTTTGTCATGTGCTGCAGTGAAAGAAAATCTTTCAAAAAGAGAGCCCAAGAGCAAAATTTACAATTTTAGATTCCTTGATTGACTCCCTAGATTCCTTGCCCCCGTAGATATTGCTATTGAGGGGTACTTATATTTTGAAAACGTTTTCTTATATACAATGAAAAAATAGAAACGGCAAATTATCACCCCCCCCCCTCCCTCCTAGAGCTTGAAAGGTAAATTTACCCCTTAAATTTGTTTAAGGGGAAAAATATTGCACTTCTGTAATGTGTGTATATTAAACAAATAATGACAAAGACCACACTGCCTTTTCATTACAAATAAATATAAACACAAACAAAGGTTGTTTTTTTTTCTCAAGACAGTGGTAAAACCTTTCCTTTGAATATTTCAGACCTATATGTAAAGGCTGTATAGATTGGAAACCTCTTTAAAAGAAGAAGTATTGTGGTTTTACACAATGTTAATGTAATTTTTTTTGTACTTTTTTATCTGCTTTACTGAAGAGGCCCTTAGATATAGGGCCAAAATATTCAAAGGAAAAGGAAAGGTATTACCACTGTCTTAAGAAAACTTTGTTTTTGTTTATATTTCCGTATGCATATATTAATTTTCAATTTAACTGGGGCCTTTTTACAGTCGGGAATATATTTGCTGTAATCGGTTTTTACTCCACAATTTATGTGAGTATGTATGTAGGTATTTATTGTTAACCTGTCGCAAAAAAGGTTGTACAGATGGAGCACAGAAAAGAAAAAAAAGGACAACATACGTAAAGATTGCCATTTGTGTTCTATTGTAATCAGCTATATCTGATAAAATATTGGATCAAATTTTTGTTTGACTAGGAGCTTTTAAGGGGCAGGGGAGGTGCAAAGAACTCAAAGAACTTGGCACTGCACTACATGATGTACCACGAAGACCTTGACATGGCACTATTCATGAGGTGGAAACCAAATTATTTTTTACTACATTTTTTCAGTTTACCTAGGGTTTTAATTTTCAATAAAAGCAGAAAAATCTGCAAGTCACAAATGTTAATTCTGCATATAATTCTCAAGTAAAATTTAAAGGAATGGCTCAAACAAAAATATAAGAAGAACTAATTAGCTATTAATTCTCAGTAACTATAATTACTAACAAAAGCTCATAAGAATTAGAAATGTTGATCTGGTTATGCGAAAGTGGCACCAGAAGTCCCGGTATGAATATGCTGCCACTGTTTCCATATACCCAAAGTGTACTGGATGACATTCAGGTCCAATACATTTTAAAAGATTTTCATTCTCAGCAAGAAACGCTAAGAAAGTAATAAATTCATTCCATGAAGAATCACTTTCTTCAGTTGAAGAACTGTCTAAGATACTGGAAAAGATCTGCATAGACATGCTTGAATCTTCCCCTTTTGAGCTGAAATAAATTTGTATAATGTATTTCATTCAATCAATGAATCATTTCCTCAGTAACCTACTAAAAAAAACTATGACGAGGTAAAGGGGCTGTTTTGCTCAAGAAACATTAGCACATTTGGCATATTTGTATTTTTTGAGTACATTTGAACAAATCTTTGAATCTCCAGTTCACAATAGAACTGGAAGATTCAGGAAAACTCCCTTTTTTGGATGTTTTAATAAAAAATAAATTCCTTGAATTTTCTATATATAGAAAGCCAACCCATAATGATCAATATCTACATTTCTTGTCACCCTCCTTCTGTGAAAAGAGGGATAGTAATTTGCTACAGGATGACAAAATCCTTGTTTTTTTATTATATTTTTTCCTTCCTTGGTTTCGTAAGAAACATTGGTTGTTGTGGACCACACAATACAATAGTAAAATACTGAGAAAATAAAAATGAAAAAAGAAAATAAATACTAGAATGCCAAAAAAAAAACCAACAGCCATCAGTTTTTTGGTTAAAAAAAATACATACTATAGAAATGTATTTGATTAACTAATATCAAACACAACAATAAGAAAAAAGAGACAACAATAAAAATTAAGAGCTACAAAACAGTCTTAACTTGCTCCAAAGTGAAAACTAAGGTAATGTGTTGTAGGCTAATAATTATATTGATTGATCTAAACTGGCAAGTAAAATTAAACTTTGAATAAATTTGCATGAATTTTTAGAAAGAACAAAAAAAAATTCCTCAGTTTTGCTTTACTAGCGTTTTAAATGCCAATTCATTTAAAAAAAAAGTTCAGGAGCCTGTATATATATTTTCAAAAAATATTTTTGGTCCTAGATTTACTTCTGAACTAGGCCTATTATAGTTCCCAAGATAGGCAAGCCTAGATAGCTACCTTAACAAGCATCTGCACTAAAACTTAACTTTATTTATTGTTAATGTTACTGCCTGAAGTATATTTAAAGAAAATATTGCCCCTAGAGAGCCTACACAACCTAGACTAGGCTAAGTAAAAAGAGTCCCATATCATATTTAAAGTTAGCCTAGCCTACTATAGACTATTATTAGAGCCACTCTTTTCATCAGCTTCAAGCTCTGATTGATTGATGTAATATTTGCTCAGTGGCCTATAAACTGAAGGCTAATATGTAACCAAAGCTCTACAAATCTAGTAGGCTACTCTGAAACTTTTAAGATATCTTATCAAAAACAAACAATCGTTGATGATGATGATGCGTATTTTTATTAGTGAAAAAAACTTAGTGGCATGAAATAATAAATTCCCTAGGACTGAGTGACCAAATATAACATTCCCATACATCAAAGTGAAGGAAAAAATCGGACTTTACCCTGAAAGTATTGTTTACCAATATTGGACTCTTTTTGTATAGAAAATAGTGGCCGGAAAGTTGAATATTGTGAACAAAGGAATCAATAAGTATCGATATTGTATTGGAGTATTGCAATAGAAGTATCGGATTATATTGGACTATCAGAATATATGGGATTGGAGTATCGTATCATCAATAAGTATCGATATTATATTGGACTATCGGTATCGAGGGGTATCCTATCATCAATAAGTATCAATATCCGAATCATTGTTTATATAAACAACAGAAATAAACAATAATCAACCTCTACTTGATGATCTGAACCATTTTGTTGATAATTTGGCTAAAATCCCAATAGCCTTCATTAGCCTACAAGTCGGTTGATGATGGTTGGTAGCCTACAATCAGTTGATGATGGTGATACAAACTCTATTGATGTGCTGTGACCTAGTTTAAATTTATCCAACATTTCCTATAGACAGAGCGTTTCTTTCCCAATGTGTTATATACTAATGGATGCAGAAAAAAAATGCTTAACAAAATAATATCATTTTTGTCTTATTCTGTTTTTTATTAGACAATTACTTTATTTGTGATAAGTGTCATGTCACTGAATTAGTATTGATTATCTTTCAACTGTTTTTTTCCCTCGAAGTTGTAATAAGTGTTGCCAATATTATGCCAAAATCGACAGTAAAAAGTGTTGGCGTGTCTGATGAATTGGGAAAAAGACCTGAAAAGCGCGTTCGAGAAAGCCCCTCCAAGTCAGACCGCTGTATGAAATGCCTGACAGGCCTTGACGAGAGTTCTAAATGTTTGCAGTGTGACTCTTGCAGCAAATGGACATGTGCTATTTGTTTAAATTTGAATGATGAAGAATTTGCTGCATTGAGCTCGGCTACTAGTAAGCTTGAGTGTGCATGGAACTGTTCTAAATGCCTTACAAGCCCACCAACTCATGCCTCCAGTGTAGCGGACATAACGTCTACCGTTTCAGCCGCCATGTTGCCATTCCAGACAACTATCACCCAGAGGCTAACTGAACTGGTCAATAGTACCATGGATACATTGAAAGCAGACTTCAAACTTTTAAACACTAAAGTGGTTACTATTGAGCAAAACCTCTCCACAAAGTGTGATGAAAAGACTACTCGGTCGATTGCCCGAGAAGAAATCAAATCTGCTAATGTCTCAGTCCTGAGTGCATTCGATATTATACAAATAGTGCGGGCTGAAAAGAATCGTGATAGTCGAAAATTAAATATTATTGCACTTGGAATACCAGTGTCTGGTGACCCGTCTATTTTTATTCAAGATTATTTAGTGCAGCAGTATTGCATCAATCCTGGCAAGCTAATTAATGTTAGACGTCTGCCATCTCGTCCAAATTCAACCCCAAACCAACGTCCTTCACCGGTAATTTTTACCGTGTCCGATTTCGAGGTTAAGAAAAAAATCCTTCAGGAATCGTTTGAACTCAGAGCGGACATCCAGTTTCGATCCGACCAATCCAGGGAGGACCGCCTTAAACATAGAGAGCTTGTTCAGCAACTGAAAGAGAGAAAAGCGTCAGGTGAAAAAAAAATCTTGTAATCAGGAACTTAGAAATCGTCATAAAAAAACGACGCAGACCTGCTGCGGACTGCAGTTCCACAGCAGGGGATGATTTTGGACTAAGCTGTAATGTTTTTCATCTGGACAGACTGTTGTCACCAGATGAGAGAGTAAATAGTTCGTTTGTTTCAGTTGATGATGATGTTTCATGTATTAATGAGTTGTCCTCAAGTAGTTCCCATTTTTTCAGTGCTAATTCAACAGTTTTTTCTGGTGCTTCATCAACTGAGCCTCTTTCTGCTGGTGTATTTTTTGCTAATAAATCATCTCTGCACAGTGCAGCTCATCATGCAAATGATATTGGAAAATTAAGGATTCTTAGTGCGAACACTGATGGCCTCTTCAACAAGGTTCCAGAACTCCATCTCCGCCTAGCAAAAGAAATAGTTGATATTGCAACCATATCTGAGATATGCCCCAAAAATGTGAAACAGCCTCTTACAGCCCAAGCACTTGAAATCAGTGGATACCAACTCATATCTAACATTGAGTCCAATGCCTTTAGGAGAGGTGTTGGAATATATGTAAAAAGCAGTTTCAAGGTAAGCACTTTGATTCCTTCTTCCCATTGCTGTGTTTGGGTTGAGAATGTCTGGGTTAGACTGCAGTGTGGTAATTCTACAATGATTGTCGGAATGGTTTATTGTAGTCCTAATACTCCCTCTTGCCTTGAATCAGAACAGTATCTTGCTAATATCATTTCTGATATTATCAAAGACTCTTGCAACCAACATGTGGTGATTCTTGGAGACTTCAATTTTCCCGATTATGATTGGGTTGATGGTTCTGGTTTCTCAGGCAAAGAACAGGAATCTCCATTTCTTACTTGTCTGTCTGAACATTTGCTCTTCCAAACTGTTGACCAACCTAACGGTATAGAGATGGTCAAGCATCCAACATACTGGACATAGTTATTCTTAATAATCCAGATTTGTGGACTAAAAATGAATTTCTTGCCCCTATTGGTAACAGTGGTCATGCTGCTATCCTCACAGAATTGCACTTGTGTACTACTCAACCTCTTCCTAAACAACACTAAGTTATTGATTACAGGCGTATCTCTGAGAGACTTGCTGACTTCGATTGGGATACCATATTCACTTCAGATATTGAAGAATCTTTGCAGAAATTCAAAGCTGTATTGCTAGTTTTTGAAAAAGCTCACACTAGAACATTTTGGAGGAAACAGGCAAAAACACTACCCTTCATGACTTGTCTAACTAGCAAACTACTGAATAGGAAGAATCGAACCTGGAAACACTTCAAAAAAAGAAAACAGATGCAAACTATCAGAAGTAACAAAAGGCACGGAATGAGGCCACCAATTCCATCAAACAACTGAAGAAGAGACATGAAGAAAGGTTAGCTGAAAATATAAAAAATAATCTCAAGCTGTTTTGGCAGTATGCTTCTGTTAAATGCCGAAATAGGCACTCTGTCCCTGATTTGACTCATCATGGTCAGACAGTTTCAGACCCAGCTATTAAAGCCAAGATCCTAAATAACCGATTTGCATCAGCTTTTACATCCGAAACTGCTAGTAAGCTCCCGGCTCCCCCCTCATATATTGTTACCCAACCAATACCACCTCTTGAGGTGACTGAGGAGTCTGTTATGAAACAGCTAACTTTGATGGATGTAAATAAATCTGCAGGGCCAGATGGCATCCACCCCCGTCTCTTGCATGAGTGCAGAACAGAAATAGTATACCCACTCTCAAAACTCATTAGACTATCTCTGGATAGCTCTAAGCTTCCTGCTGAGTGGAAAGTGGCATATATTACCCCCATTCACAAAAAGGGAAGGAAAGATTCTGCGGAAAATTGCCGGCCTATCAGTATTACCTCTGTTATTGTTAAGCTTCTTGATCGTATTGTCAACAAAGCAGTTATTGAGCATCTTGATCAGAATCATCTTCTTAACAGCTCTCAACATGGTTTCCGATGCAACAGATCAGTTGACACTAATCTGCTTGAGTCATATGACTATATTACAAAACTACTGAAGTTGGGAATCCCTGTTGACATGATCCTCCTTGATTTTTCAAAAGCATTCGACAAAGTTTGTCATAGGAGACTTGAGCTTAAGCTACAATCTATTGGTTTGGAGGAGAAAATTCTTAAATGGATTCTGGATTTCTTGAGGAATCGCGTTCAGCATGTAAGACTGTTTGATGCAGATGGCAATCTTATTCTATCCTCCTCTCAGAATGTTATCAGTGGGGTTCCACAGGGTAGTGTTCTTGGCCCCACCATGTTCAATATTTTCATAGATGATGCTCCTCTAGCACTTAAAAGCAGGATGACGTTATATGCTGATGATTCCAAGGTAATTGGTCCAGCTAGCACTCTTGAAGATAGTTCCCAACTTCAAAATGACCTTGATCTCCTTAGCGTGTGGGCGAAATCTTGGCTACTCACTTTCAATCTGTCAAAATGTCATGTTTTACACTTTGGGCACAAAAATATCAATGCAACTTACTCTTTTTACGGTCAGCTCCTTTCTCCAGTATTGGAGGATCGTGACCTAGGAGTAATTGTTGACAATGATCTTAAATTTAGCACTCATGCAAAGAAGGCAGCAGCATCAGCTAGCTCATCACTAGGGCTCATAAAAAGAACAATTACCTCCCGTTCTCCTAAAATTCTGAGCCTTTTGTATAAAGGACTTGTTCGGCCGAGGCTTGAGACAGGCATGGTCCTTGCAACCCCCTTTATAAAAAAGATGCTAAAATTCTTAAAGATGTCCTGTGAAGAGCTACTAAGATGGTGAGTGGACTGCATGAGCTCCCTTACCCTACAAGGCTCTGCATGCCGAAACTCCCAACTCTGGTTTATAGAAGAAGATGGGGTGATGCCAATCTGGTTCATAAACTTATTAATACAAAGGCAGTTCCTGGTCTTCTTCCTCTGGCGTCTCAGGATTCTCGTAACAGGGGACATAACTTGAAGTTATCCAGGCATTTCTCCTCAAAGCCGCAACGCGCCCATTTTCTTACCAACCGTGTTGCCAACCTCTGGAACAAATTACTGCCAGATACCGTTGCTGCCCAAACCACAGACAGCACTAAGAACTATATTGAAAACGAATGGTCAAAACAAGAATGGAAGTATAACTGGGAAGCACTCGAATCGGAATCAGCAAATCAAACCACTAGTCAAGTGTATGTATTCAACTATGTGTCATGTGTTATCAACTCTGGAGTTTCTACAAGGAAAAACCCTTATATTGCTCCAAGCTGCAATTTAAGGTAATTATCCAAAATACAGCCTAGCAAAATATTGTTTAAATTTAGCTGATTCTGTTAAAGAATGTTATGATTGTCAAATTGTGTAGTCTACAAGGTTATATAATTTTTCTTGTTGTATAATTATATGTGTATGTAAAGTCATGGGAAAAGTTACACATCTACATTTATAACCAATGACAATTCTCAGCTTCAACCAGTATCTGGTTCACGCAGAATAAGCTTTCATAACAACTAGAATTGTCAATGGTTTTCAACCATTGTCAAATACATTTCCCTAATTCGTTGAGGCATTTTGAAAAAGAACCAAAATTTATCTCAATTTGGCTTTGCTACCATTTTCAATGCCAATAAATTAAAAAATTGTTTAAGGAGCATATAAATAGGATATTTGTAAGACATATTTTAGGTCCTAGACTAGATTCACTTTTGAACTAGGCCTATTCTACTTCTGTTCCCAAGAGAGTATATCTACCCTAAGAAGCATATATACAAAGATTTATTTTGGTAAAATTCTAGTTTAGTGACTTTTGGCTATCTTGGAATGGGGTTAGGTTAGGATAATGAAACTTTCAGGGATGGGTCAACAGGCTAAAGTATATCGTGGGAAGGTATTTTAGAGTACCCACCTCCACTCTTTCTCCCTCTAGAGGGCCCTAAAACTTGCATACATGACAGGTCCATACCTATTGAAATGTTAACAAAACAACATTTTACCTTAAGTTTCAGTTACCAGTTTCTTTTTTCTGCCTTTAGTTCTGAAAATGCAATTCCTGTTATTTGAGTAGAATTCTGAGCCATATCAATGTTTTTTTTTAATTTAGGAAATGTATTTGCATATCTTTAAAACCTTATAGGGTAGAGACCCCAGTACTGGAACAACTAGTTTCTGCCACAGAACTAGAACACCTACTTTGTTTTCTTTCTACTATAGGTCTGCAATACCTTTAAATCCACTGAAACTAGCTGTTCCAGCACTGGGATCTCTACCCTATATACCCAACAGTTTCAGTAGATTTAAAGGTATTGCAGAACTTTAATAGATAGAAAACAAAGTAGGTGTTCCTGTACTGTGGAAGAAACTAGCTATTCCAGTACTGGGATCTCTACCCTATATTGGGATTGAGCAAAGTTGTGAAGCTGAAAATAATTTTATTGTACTTCATTCAAGCAGAAGATCTATTTTGCAAGGTTTCACTTTTTAACACATATATTCAAAGGTCAGGGACTTCTAGAGGGGGAGGGAGAGGAGGTAGGCACTTCAAAACACCTTCCTGTGACATACTTTAGCCTTTGGACTCACTCATGAAAGTTTCATTTTCCTAACCTAACCCCTTTCCATGATAGCCAAAAGGGTAAATATGTTACAAACTGTATAACTGACTTTTGTATAAAGTGAATATACCTCTCCATGTCTTTTTTATACTATTTACAAATATAATAATCGCTTCTGGCGTTTGGCAAATTTTGAGCTCTTAAAAATGGCCTACGAAAGCCTAAAAAATATGCATAAAAAAGGCTAAAAACATTGACCAAAACTTTAAAACATTGATCTCAAACTTACTGTTTCATTATAAATTCATTATTGTAATGTTATATAACCCACAAGCACTGATTTTCCATGATTAAATTGAAATAAATTTCATCCATAAATTTCACAAGTTAACCCTTTTTTTGAAATGAAAATGATGAAAATGCGATGTCTAAAAAGGAAACGGGGCGTGAGGAAGAAAAGATTAAATTAATAAAGCATTTTGCTAATTTTTGATTTTCATTGTTTACTGTTTAACAGTTAATATTAAAGTATTTAAGATAATAGTCCATCTCTTCTTTTCACCCTGTGACTGGTTTTGAAAAATTTCTTTCTCCTGATTTTCTGTAGTGCTTGGAAAGGCATTCATCATGCCTGACCCCCATGATTCAGGGGAATCTGTTTCATCTGCTGTTCTCACGGGTGAGGACAGTATCATTAGAGTATGGTTGACTAAAACAGGGCAGCCTAGTCTCCATAATCCACCACTGGGTGTAATCATGAAAGGAATTATGCTGTTGAGAAACCAATTTAATGAATGCCAAAAAGACAATTTTGGTAGGATCCTCAAATGGTTTTAACTGCCTTAAGATCAGAAATCAAGCAGTACTGAACAAGATACTAGAGTTAGGGAAGCTAGATTTGGCTGATAACCTATCATTACCATTTTCCTGCGAGAAGGATTTCTCAGTTAAAGGCTCTCAGGGATTGCACTCAACCCCCCCCCCCACCCCAATGGCTTCATGCCTGAGGGGCTGGTATTTTTTGACAAGGGTATTATTACAAGTGAGACTTTATTAGATGAACTGATGGATCAAGGTTTCACAAGAGTACGTCCACTATTTGATCAACAGACATCTGACAAGATGAATGTTGATGGGTTTATCCTTACTCCCTTACTTGACCTTCCTGAATTTATTTCTATTCTGGGTATGGAAAAAAAGTCAAGACATATATTCCCCGTGTCATGATCTGCAATCACTGCCAAAGGCATGGTCACACTGCCAAAGTATGTCGCAGTAAACCTATATGTTCAAGATGTGCCAACAACCACCTAACATCGTCTTGTAAGGGAGACAGGGGCTTTTTCGGACGGGGGCATGATCGGACAAACGATATTGCTCGTTCAGATATCGATACAAAAATTTGACAAAAATGTCAGTAGATGGCGAGCATGTAACGCACGTTCGATCAAATTCTGACTAGAATTCAGTAATAAATGTTCCTTTGAGAGGGTCAGATGCAAATTTGGAGGTAAATTTAAATTTCTAGCTGTATGTTCCTTGTCAATTTTCAGGCGTTCTGCAAGCTTTAGGGGAAAGCAGTTTCGGCAGGTAAGAGAGTGATCTATTGGCTACTTTCTAATTATAAAGTAATGTATATAATTTCATATTTTATTTTGGCAGCCATCTTTTTATTAAAGGTCACTGTGGGGCATTTCCGGACACAGATTACGGGGCATGTACGGACATTATTTCTTCCCTGTCCGAAAATGCCCCCATCATGTGAAGTTCAAAGTGAAGTGTTAAAACTCTTGCCAGAGTTTGAAATAAAGCTGCACAGACCTGCACAAGTTTCACTATTATTCTTATCAGATCTAATACTTTATTTCTTTTCAGAAAATGGTACGAACGTATCAGCGAAAACGAGACAAACCACCCCCTGATCTAGCAACGTTACAAAGAGCAGTCGCTTCGATCGTCAAAGATGGTAGCTCTATCAGAGCAGCTGCGGAGAACTTTGGACTCAAAAAGTCAACAGTTAATGATGCCCTTAGACGATACCGTGCTGAACTGGATGCCCAGCCCGATATTCTGGAAACTGATAAATCTCCGGCTAAGGTCCTGCCATCTGAGAGACGTGGATTTTGGCAAGTTTTTACTAGAGAACAAGAAAAGCAACTAACCGAATATTTAAAAGCAGCATCGCTGATGAATCATGGGCTGACAGGGCTTTCAACTCGTAAGCTTGCCTATGAGTTTGCAGTAAAGCTTAATGTGAAGATGCCCTTAACGTGGACGGAAAAGGGAAGGGCAGGCCTAGACTGGTTCTCTTCGTTTATGAAGAGAGGAAATGAGCTATCAATCCGGTCTCCAGAAAATACTAGTCAAGCACGTGCTTCCGGGTTTAATGCTCCAGTGGTCAGCAAGTTCTATAACAACCTAGCAGAAGTTTACAGCAGGCATAAGTTTCCACCTAGCCAAATCTGGAACTGTGATGAAACAGGTATCCCTACTGTTTTGGATCCCCCCAAGGTTGTAGCCAGGAAGGGGGCTAAGCAAGTCTCACAAATTGCTTCAGCAGAGCGGGGAGAGAACACGACTATGCTAGTTTTCATCAATGCAGCCGGACGGGTTATCCCTCCTGTTTTTGTCTTCCCTAGAGTTCATGTGAATTGCCGGATGTATAACCTGGGCCCACCTGGAAGTTTAGGTCTGTCTAACAAAAGCGGCTGGATGACGGATGACAATTTCCTCCTCTCTATCAAGCATTTTCAAAGTGAAACAAAATCGACGAAGGAAGATCCTCACTTGCTTTTGATGGATAACCACGGCAGCCATATCTCCGTTGAAATTGTTCACTTTTGCAGAGAAAACGGAATTGTTGTGCTGACGTTCCCCCCACACTGTTCACATAAACTGCAACCCCTTGATATCAGTGTTTATGGACCTTTTAAAAACGGGCTACGTAATAGTTTCAACGAATGGCTTATAGCACATCCAGGTGGCAGAATATCGATCCATAAAGTAGCCGAGCTATCCCGACAACCGTTCCTAGATAAGTTCTGCCCCAGCAACATTGTTGCTGGGTTTCAAAGGCCCGGTATTTTCCCAATCAATCGTCATGCTTTTGGCGAATCAGATTTTCTCCCTGCTCTCGTTACTGACGTTCCACTAGCTGCAACTACTAACTCTACTACAGAGGCAGCAGATCACGGTGAAGTTATCCAGGACTCTGAACCTGAAGGTCCCGCTCCCGGTACATCCGGGACAGCTCCTATCAGCCCCGAGTCTGTAAGGCCGCACCCAAGGATTGACCCAACAAAAAGAAATCCTTCGAATGGAAGAAAAAGAGGAAAAACCCGCATACTGACAGATACCCCTGAAAAAGAACAGCTGGAAAAAGAAAAGCACAACAGAGAAGCGAAGAAAGCCAAGAAAAAAACGCCACAAAAGAAAATCACTAAAACCAAGAAAATGGTCGGTCGTCGACAGACCAAGGTGGGAAATAAGCGAAAACCATCAGCTTTCATCAGGCTTTCAGTTTCGGAGACCAGTTCATCAGAACCCGAACTGCCAGATGACATTTGTGATGATGAGTCGGACATGTCACTTGATTTGGGAGAGGATGATGTTGTGGCGAGCGACAGACCGGTTTCTACCATCCAAATCGGAAAGTTCGTTCTCGTCAAGTTTGAATTAGGAAAAAGCAAGTCCTCGTGTGTGTATTACGTTGGGCTAGTTGAGTCCATCGATAACGATGTTGCTGACGTCAAGTTTTTGAGAAAGATTGGCCCGAAGTTCGTATTCCCAGAGATTGAGGACAAAGCAACGGTCGACAAAAAGGATATTGTCCTAGTCTTACCAGATCCTAGTTCCTCAGGTGGGACAGCAAGATCCATTGCTGGACATGTGTTTTCACGTGATTTCTCAGCCTTTAATATAAAGTGATGGTTAAGTACCAGTACTTTTAATTACTTTTCTTACTTTTACACAAATATACGAAGTTTGTTAACACTTGTGCAGTACTTTTCTTTGAGAGGTGGGGCATGTCCGATCATGCCCCGGGGGTGTCCGAAAATGCCCCATGGCGGGGCATTTTCGGACAGCATGACCAAACTTGGGAAAATCTCATTTCTGAAAATGTGGTTGTAGATAGGACAATGAGGTTGTTGGTGTGGATTGCCAAATAGTATACCTTCCAAAAGGAAGTATAAACACAGTGATCGGTCCAGTACTGAAAATGACACAACCGAAAATCTGAAAAACGTCCGGAATAGCCCCGGTCTCCCCTACTATTGAGAGAGATAATAATACACTATTGAAGTGCCCCAATTGTCTTGGCAACCATCACGCTAAAGACAAAGCATGTTCTGTAACAAGGAATATTGAAAAGGTTATTGTTAAGGTAGTACAAGAAAAAATCACTATTGGTGCTCCAAAAAAAGTATGCTCATATCCTTAAATCCAACATGCAACTGAATGATATGACTCCAGCTCTTTCTAATGAAGAACTCCCTCCCATTCCATCCCCTGAAAACCCCACTCTAAGCCCATTCATGTCAATTCAACAAAGAGTCTTAGAACCCCTAATTAAGAAAATAATTGATGATATCTTAACAGTTAGAATTCCTGAAATGATCAATTCATTTCTATCCACAAAATTCAAACAAATTGAAAATTCTATCTCAGGCCGTTTAGAAAAAATGTTTCAAGATTTTAGTTCCTCACATGTATCATCTGATAGAACATTTACAGATCTTACCTCAAATCATTCTATGTCTGAAGATGATTTAGAATCTCTTGACTCTGTCGATTGAAATGATAATATCACTAAAAGCATCATTGATGCGTCAAATATTTTTTTAGAACTCCAAACACAACTAGTAAAAAATAGAAAAAAAATGTACACTTTTGGAATAATAATTTAGAATTACTAAAACAAAATACGTGTAACGATAGAAAAATCTGGCTTTCAGATAAAAGCAACCTTTACAAAAAAATTGAAATGAGAAAGGCTGAAGCTATTTTTAGGAAACATGTCCTAGCTAAAAGAAAAACAGCTTGGGAAAATATTTGTGAAAATCAGTTTAATCAGTCAACTCCTTCTAAAACATTTTGGAAAAATTTCAGAAGATTTGCAGGCTATCAGCATAGTGAACAGTCTATTCAAGAGAATAAGCCCAATGATGGTTCAATTATATTCAAGCCGTATTAAGTGGCAGAGTCTTTGAATGGTTATTTTTCAGGTCAATTTTCAAAATTAAAATGTTGTTACAAATGATAAATTAAATGTTGGAAATAATTTCTGAAAGTGGTGCAGGGCATTGCTTTTTAATAGGACTATTAAAACCAGAGTCGGATCCATATGATCCTCTGCTAAAACAGTCTCATTAGGTGTTCCTCAAGGAGGAGTTTTGAGTCCTCGTCTTTTCAACATACTGATTAATGATATTATTTTGGCTGATATGCCCTCAATAAAGTTTGCCTTATATGCAGATGACTTAGCCCTTTGGACTGAAGGCTCCTCTCCTGAAGCTTGTCAACCCAAGCACGAGGGAGCAATTGATAAACTGTCAATATGGCTTAATATAAAAAATCTGTTTTTTTCTATCCCAAAAACCACTGGCATGGTTTTTTCTAGGAAAATCGACCCTAGGCAAGATTGTCCCCCAATTAATCTGACTCTATATAAACAATAAATTCATTTTGCCAGGAATGTGAAGTTTCTTGGTATTTGGCTTGATAATAAGTTAAATTGGAATGGTCATATTTCCTATTTTTGTGATGCACTTGAAAAACGACTGAATTTTATGCGTGCTGTTACTGGGCAAAAGTGGGGTGCAAGCCGAGATGGTCTTCAAAAACTATTCATGTCTATAATATATGGAAATGTTGAATATTGTCTCCCTGTCTCCACAGGTGCACTAAAAAGTACTCCTATTGCAGCTCTGTTCAATGAGGTTAATATCCCTTCTTTAGAAGAAAGATTCTTGAAACTTTCTTCTAATTACTTTATGAAAGTAAATACTAACCAAAACCTCCATGTTCTCAAGGAGTGTCTCATAAATCACACATTTTTCTATGAAAATTGGAAGACATAAAGTAGTCCAGCCATTATCAAGTTGGTCTCCTTCTTGAATGGTATAAGTGTTCCTGAAAACCTAATCTTTTCTTGCCAGACCCAGATTTCTCCCAACCCTCCTAATAACATTGACAATGTTATAGATATAAATATCCCTGGCATGGATTGTCCTAAGAATAAAATGAATAGTCTAATCCTTCATCAACTTATATTAGCTAAAATGGTTGAATTTTACAATTGGAAAAAAGATATCTACTGATGGATCAGTCTCAAATGATGGGAAGGCATCCATAGGCATTTTTTCTGAGTGAAATGGTTCATCAGTTGGGATGAGATTTTCAGATGGAATTTCAATTTTCCATGTAGAATGCCTTGTCTCCAAAAAGCTCTGGACACAGTGCTGGAAGTAGGATCAGGTGCATTTGTTATCTTTTCTGATTTTAAAAGTGTTCTTTCTGATCTAAAAAAGAGGCAAGGAAAACTTATTCCAATCATTGTTCATCTACAGGAAAAGATTCAGAAAATAATGTCTTCTGATGCTCTTCAACTGAAAATGGTCTGGGTTCCTTCTCACATACGGATTAAGGGAAATGAAATTGCTGACAGTATTGCAAAACAGGCTATTCACCACCCAATTACTTGGAAGGTTTCTCTCACTGTAAATGGATCCTCAAAGTTAATAACCTCTGCTACAAGTTCTCTTAGAATTAATAATACATGTATTGCAACAACAAATACTTATCTTTTGTCTTTTGAGGGGCATTGTATCCCACATCACCTTATCCACCCAAATAGGAAAATTGCAAACTCTATTTTCCGTCCGAGAACTGGTCATACTATGACCAGATCTAGTCAAGCCCTACATCATCTTACAGATAGCAAGTCATGCCCTTTTTATAGGTGTGTAAATATTGATGAAACAATTGATCACATTCTCCCAGAATGCCCTCGTTTCGCAACTGAGAGAAATATTCTAATCAGAAAAATCGAATCACTGGGCCTGAAGACGTCCACCCCTCTCGTTTTAGGTTTCACTCGTGTTAGTAAAGATAAAGAAGTAAAAATATTAGAGGCATTGGGAGTTTTTGTGTCTTCAACAAAGATTTTCAACTGGTTGTAATTTCATTTGATTTTATTAGGTTTGTTGCTTTTTTCTCTCCCAGTCACAAGAGTGTGGCGAGAAGATAAGATGATCTGATTTATTCGATTTGCATATTCTTTTCGTTCCTATGATTTTAGTTTAATTATTGTTTGGTGACGGTGACGCAGAGGGCGAAAGCCGAGCTTATTTTCTCTTACAACAGGAAACGGGGCAGAAGAATGGCAAACAAATTTATTTATGAAATTTAATTGTGGAAGGTAGCTTAGACCATTTTAAAGAGCTCAAAAAGGGCTAAAATTTAGGTTAGGTTATTTACAAGAGCTCAAAAAGGGTTTAAATTTAAGTTATGTAAGTTTGTTTGTAAGAGCTCAAAAAGGGCTTAAATTTAGGGTAGGTTTAGAGCTCAAAAATGGCTTTTAAATTTGCCCAACGTCAGAAGCGATTATTATATTCGTAAATAGCATAAAAAAAGCATCAAGTGGTATATCCATTCGTTTTCCTAAACAAACCCATTTCCAATATAGCCAAAAGTCACTAAATCTAGAATTTTACCAAAACCTTAATACTAGGCCAATACCTAATCTAAGACATATGACATGACTTAAACTAACAAATCAATGCCTGTCATGTTTCAGATTAGCCTAGACTCTGCTTTTAGTTAAGCTACCACTGCTTTAAAAATAAGTAACACAGTAATACAAATAGTTCTTACATAGTCTATAAATAATGCACTATAATCATTTAGAACTTAATTTAAAAACTAAACTTTGAAACAAATTTGCAGGACTTTTGAAAAAAGAACAAAAAATTACCTCAAATTGCTTTACTACCATTTCCAATGCCAGTAAGTTAGAGAATTGTTTAAGGAGCATGTAAATAGGATATTTCTAAGACATATTTTAGGTCCTAGACTAGATTCACTTTTGAACTAGGCCTAGCCTATGTTTGTTCCAAAGATAGAATCCCATTTTTTCCCATTGTTCATGGTATGGACTAAGACTACTGCCTGAAATAGACTAATAACCTATTTAATGAAGACAATACTCCTTGAGCCTACACAGCCTATATAGGCTATTGAATAAGTAAAAATAATCCCATATTGTGTTTAAAGTTATAAAAGATTTTATTTGAGCAACTCTTGTTAATAATCTTCAAGCTCTGATTGGTTGATGCAAAATAGGCCTATGTTCTGTATAAACTGAAGGCTAAAGATGAAAATCCATAGTAGGCCTGTAGCCTAGTGGGCTAGAGCTAATCCGAAAATTCTAAAACGTCTTTGATAGTCAAATTGTGCAGTCTAAAAGGTTTTATAATTTTCATTGTTAAATTATTTTATGCTTCCAACCATACAAACACCTTGCAATTTGAAAATATCTGCTAAACAATCATGAGACCGGTTAGAAACGTCCGTTCATAACCAATGACAATTCTGAGCTTCAACCAGACTCTGGTTCACGCAAAAATAGCTTTTATTACAACCAGAATTGTCAATGTTTGTAAACCGTTGTCATTGGTTAATGCAAAAATGCGACTGGTTGAGCTCAACCAGACATCAGTTGACGAAATAGTTGTCGCAAAATGACGCCTTAAGTCAGATAAACAATCAGATGTCAGAAAAATTCTAGTCGGGGGTAATGTCTATATTAGTCGGGGGTAATGTCTATATTAATGGGGGGTAATGTTTATTTTAATCGGAGGTAATGTCTATATTAGTCGGGGGTAGTAGTAGTAGTAGTAGTAGTCGGGATAATGTCTATATTAGTCGGGGGGTAGTAGTAGTAGTAGTAGTAGTCGGGATAATGTTTATATTAGTCGGGGGTATTGTCTATGTTAGTCGGAGGAAATGTTTATATTAGTCGGGGGTAATGTTTATATTGGTCGAGGTTAAAGTCTATATTATTTGGGGATAATGTCTATATTAGCCGGGGGTAATGTCTATATTAATTGTGCTGTAAATAACTTATTTTGATTATATGAAATTATCTGATAGCCAATTATCATACCAATATTTATATCAAGAAATTAGTATTGTTGAAATACTTCATTTGTAACTATATCACTGGATTACTTGAGTTCATCCTAAGAACAAATATATAAAAGTACAAGTTAGAAAAGATTATAAGCATATTGTCACCTTTTAAAAATGACAATATAGCTCAATCAATTACAAGCTCTCCAGACTTCAAAATTATGGTAAGCTACAACAAGAAGAGCAACCTAGAAAATTTTTTAAAAGATAAAACTAATTTCAATATACGTCCCCCACACACTAAATGCACTGTATGTTCAACATGGTTCCTAGCCAGTAGCAATAATTGTAATCTTATCATTTCTAAACATTAATCCATAAAGCAAGTCAAGACATTTTCATTGAAATTCAAATCATATTTAAAGGAGTTTGTTTATTTCCTTGGTTAACAGTCCATCATTTATCCCCCCCCCCACAATAATATAAACATTGAAGCCTATATAAAACAGTATGTCCCAGGTAAGCTAGACCAAAACAGCATTAAAATTTTAAAGTAAAATAGCTATTGAAATTCAAGAAATTGAGCCTATGATGTACACTGAGTCAAATCAATTATAAAAACTTTTATATGGACAAAAATTCAATGTAGGTTATTGTTGCCCTACAGCAGATATCATCCATGCATATCTACAGCCATCATCCAAAAAATGACAAATACTTTGTGGTCTAACGAACTTTTAAATAAATACCAAAAGAATTATCTGGAAATACTTAGAGAAATCTTTGGTTAATTTTGTTTTTCCTTGTTACTGAGTTTGGCGTGTCCCTAATTTTTGACGGTGGATTTCCGGAGGATTTTGCATATATTGTAATTTCAATTATAACTTCTGGTAAAAAAAAAATTTCAATATTTTCCATATGAATTAAGATAATATAAAAGGTACTATCCCATTCTTAGCATTATAAATGTAGAGCGAGCAAAAGCTACTAATACTAACTGGTTCGCGAAAACTTGATGCAGCGCCATCTATTTTGTGAATAGTGTGTCTAAAAGAGCGGATTTTCATAATAGCCACATAGTACTGATGAAATCTGTAATTGTTTTAGTTCGTTCAGGTTTTTCGCAAAGAGTTAATATTTGTGATTTGGTAAAATTTATCACATTTAGTTTACCTACTGCTAATAAGCAGAGGAATGTACTAACAGGATAAGCTTGTTTTGGTGTTACTTGGTTGTTCTACATTTGCTTATTTTTTTTTATAGACATATATTTTTGGGATGATACCTAATACGGGGATACCATAGGTATTTTATGGTAAGCACACCACTTGACTGGGTAGAGAATTTAAAGTGCCGAAACTCTATAGGCAAGTGTGTATTCTCCTGATGAGCCCTTGTTTTGGGTTGTTGCCTCTGAATCATTTGTCTTTACTGTTTTTATTGCTCGGTAAATGACGACTTATACTTATTGACGACATCCATGGTTTATTCTTTATGGTTGATTGTGTATGACTATGCTGTTTAACCTATGTGATTGTATGGATGAGTAGGCTTAAGGCCTCATTCAAGTGCTGGTCTATATTAATCACTAATGTAGGAAAACAGTCTTCCTTTTCTCCTTCTGTCTTCCTTTTTTTTTCTTTTTTTAATGTGTTTTTGCTGTTGCATTGGTGATTTCTCTTTTCGTTATATATATATATATATATATATATATATATATATATATATATATATATATATATATATATATATATATATATATATATATATATATATATATATATATATGTATATATATATGTATGTATGTATATATATATATGTATGTATATATATATATGTATGTATATATATATATATATATATATATATATATATATATATATATATATATATATATATATATATATCATGAAAAGAGAAATCACCAATGCTACAGCACAAACACAAAAAAAAAAAAAAAAAAAAAAAAAAAAAGAGACAGAAGGAGAAAAGCAAGACTGTTTTCCTAAATTAGTGATTAATATAGACCAGCACTTGAATGAGGCCTTAACCCTACTCATCCATACAATCACATAGGTCAAACAGCATAGCCACACACAATCAACCATAAAGAATAATCCATGGACAGGCAGTCATGTCGTCAATAAGTATAAGTCGTCATTTACCGAACAATAGAAAAAATAATATAGACAAATAATTCAGAGGCAACACCCAACATAAGGGCTCATCAGGAGAATACACTGGCCTATATAGGGTTTCGCCACTCTAAATTCTCTACCCAGCACAGTGTTGTGGCTACCACAGAATATCCATGGCATCCCCGCGTCAGGTATCACCCCCAAAATACATGCCTATGAAAAAAAAACAGCAAATGTAAAACAACCAAGTAAAACCAAAACAAGCTTATCTTATTAATATATCCCTCCCTTTAGCAACAATAGGTAAACTAAATATTATAAATTTTACCAAATCACAAATATTAACACATTGCAAAAAACCTGAATGAACTAAACAATTATAGAATTCATCTTTACCATGTGGCTAATTTTTAAAAAAAAATCCGCTCAATTAGAAACACAATTCAAAATAAATGGCGCTGTGACAACATTTCTCGAACCTCCGAAATTAGTTAAAAATTTCTTTAAGTATTTCTAGATAATTCTTTTGATATTTATTTAAAAGTTCGTTATAATGAAAACTAAATTTTTTAAATTGCCAAGTTAATTTATTTGCAGAAAAACCTCTTGATATCAATTTTTGGCTTAAGATTTTACATATATTTTTAAAATCAATATAATTACTACAAATCCTTGCATAACGAACTGTGAGAAAAACGCTGAATATGTGATATTTGAGTGTATATTACTTTCAGGAAATGGGAAACTAATCACTTCAAAATCAAAATCATCCGTTTTATTATACATTTTAAAACTTAATTTATTATTATCACAAATATTAATATTTAAATCTAAGAAATGATCTTCATGACCAGCGCCATGACTAGGCTCAAGAATAAGCTCTGATGGATATATATTTTTAGAAATTTCAATGAAATCCTTACAATTTAAGACCAAAATATCATCTAAATATCTTTTATTATTTGACAAAGCATGTTTTAAATTAATTGGATTATTCTTATCCATCATATATTTATATTCTAGTTGACTTAAAAACAAGTCAGCTATAAATGGGCTGGCATTCCCCCCCATGGGAATTCCCATAATTTGCTTGTACAAATCACCCCCAAATCTTATATAAGTATTGTATAAAACAAATTCCAATAACTCAAAAATCATATCCAAGCTGTAACATCTCAAGTTAACTGTAGTATTAAAGCAGTTTGTCCATATGGCTTTTTTATTATAACTGTCTATTTTTAAGAACCTTTTACTAGATAAGAGGAAAGATTTCTTTATAACAGTTTTTAAATTATCAAACATTAAATTAAGTGATAAATTAGTATACATTGTCGCAAAATCGAAAGACTCAATTCTTTTAGCTGAAACCATTGTTAAAGAATCTATCACCTGCAGTGAATTATTAACACTCCAATATGGATTAAAATTCGAAAATTTTTTAATACCAGAACAATAGGTTTTAACTTTATTTACAATTTCCTTTAAAATTAAAGAGAGGTCAGTAGCAGCAATGCGGGTTGGACATTTAGCTGCTCCAGCAATAAACCGTGGTTTAGGGGGATTCTTATGAAATTTTACAGTCCAATATAGGAAAGGGAACTTTTTATCATTGTCATTTATTTTAATATTAAAATTTTTAAAAAGTATTTCTTCAGTCTTTTCAATTAAATTCTCATCCTCTATATTTACCTTTTCATAAACATTAGTTGTGCATAACTCCCTTTTTAAGATATCACAATACAGCTTCTGACAAATTATGGCAAAATTATTATTAGCTTTATCCACTGGCACAATTACAAATTCTTTCTTTAGATTAGCAATTGCTTGTTTAATCTTCGCATTATAAAATAATGATTTAGTGTTACTATTTTTTAAGTTAGAATATATTTTATTTCTTACTCTACTAATAATTAAATTCTTCCAACTTTGAAAACTCTCTTTATTTTTATTCTCTTTCTTACACCACTTATCAATAAATAAATCAAAATCATTTTCCAAGCCATCAAGAACACTCGATGGTTTCAGATGATGAGAAAGACGGAAATTAGCCCCTTTATTCATTATAATTTGAAGATCATCTTGCTTTATTATTGACAAGTCCCCTGTTATAACATGTTTGTAAGTAGGATTTACAAATGGGCCAAGTTGCTTACAATTACAAACCGGTTCCCAATTTATATCGCTATCTAGTTTTTTTAGTATTAAATTATAATTAAAAATAATTTGCCCAATAGTTTTTGAAAATTTATAAGATAAAACTGGACTATCATTATAACTACATGTGGCTCATTGTTTTCCCAGGGGTTATCAGCAGGTGATAGTGAAAGCCAACGACACAGATATTTTGGCCATGCTTATTCAACATTTCAAGATTATGACTTCTAAGTGCACTGCATCCGATCCTGGGCTATACCTCAAATTTAAAGATAAAACATTTCCAATCCACAAAGCAGTGAAAAAGATCCCGATTGCCGTCACTATTACCTTTCTTCACTCTTTTACCGGCTGTGATACTGTGAGGTTCTTCTGTTCCAAAGGCAAAAAGACTTTCTTAACTGTGGATCTTAAAGCCGGTGTCCCGGACGAGCTGGAAAAGTTAACAACGAAGGTGATTAGTGCGCCCCAGTATTGAACAGAGTTTCTGGATGACCTAGCAAACCTTTTGAGAAAAATTGTTATTGCTGCCTACGGCAAGCGATATGAAGTTTTCCAGTTTAAATGATCTGCGAGTTCACTTATTTCGCAAGACAAGCAGTCTGAAGTGCCTTCCACCAACAGAAAACACTTTCAAATACCATGTGAAAAGAGCTGCCTTTCAGTGGTCTTTGATGCTGCAAACCTCAGAAGCGCGGCCATATATTCACAACCTATTACATTTCGGGTGGGCATATACCCATGCAGATGGGGTCGTTCCAATAACTACAACGCTTCTGCATTGGCCTTCGACAGTCAAAGTCAAATCATGCTCTTGCAAAAATGGATGTGTGAAGGTTGCCCTTGTTCTTTTGATGGGAAGTGTGATCTACTTTGCTCTTGTGGCGGCAGCTGCTCAATAGACTCGGATGAAGAATAAAGAAAGATGACCTTCCCATGTATGTCTAGCCTGCTTTACCATTTCCTATCTTTTTTCTTATTTTTAAATGGAAATAGTGACTTATTTGAAATTTAATATCCATTAACCAACTAATCGCTAAGATAATCCACGCTTATTCAGCAAGTCATCTTTAATGTGACTAATTCACATAAGGTTTTCAGTTGGATAGTAGGCTACTTTTACCAAAATTCTTCGCCCCCCTTTATGAAACTTCTTCTGAATCCTTCTTTCTTTTAACAAGCTTTTTTGAGAATTTCTAATCGAACGTTTTTGTTTCAGGACGTTAATGCTGCAAGCCATAGAAGTACGGTCTTTTATTCAAGCATTATTTTTGAATCGTAATTACTAGAATAGTTTTTGATTTTATATATTTAAGCAATAAATTGGATAATTATCTGTCCTTAACCAGTAACCGTGTCCGATTTGAAGTCTTTTTTTTGGGGGGGAGGGTGAATCGTTTCGTTGTGAGCATGTTCGATTTCGACTAGATTTCATTTTTCAAACTAGTGAACCTGATAACAACACTTGTTACTGAAGGGAAAGTATTCGATTTTATTAGGCATCAGTTCTACATAAAACACCCATTTCCGATCGCTCCTTCCCAGCATATTCGTAATCAGCGGGTTCGATTTGATAATCCACTTTTCAGCCTAGTTTACCTTTTGGGCGAGGGGAGGGGGGGGGGTCACATTTTCCGGACCTGGGCCAGGACTATACTGAGCAATAAATTAGCTGAACATATCACTTCATATCTTATTTCATTTTTTTCAAATGTACTAATCACTGTTCTTGGAAAGTCAGTTTTGGGATATTTATGGACACTTAACAACAATAGATTTTTGTCTTAAATTACACACGGCAATTATTTAGCCTATAACTTGTTGATGGAGTTGGATCAAAATCAAGAATGGAAGTGCATTATACCACTTTTACACAACAGATCTACAGTGAAATAAAAGTCACGGCTTTAAACCAATATTTTAACTCTCTCGTATAGCTAACCTACCTAAAAAATGGAAAAAATGTAGTATTTTTAAAGATGGGCCTAAAAAGACTTGGAATTAAATCCGAGACAGCTTGTCTAGACAAGCAGTGAAAAGATTTGAAAATTTTTATAAAGATCCCAAAGTCCTAGTCAAGGTCAATGAAGAGTTCACAAAAGAACTAGAAATGAAGCCTTTCGTCAAGGAGACCCCCTATCACCTTGCCTGTTTGAGATTTATATGGACCCCCTTTTTTAGTATGTTGAAAGTAAGATACAAGACCTATCCCTAACTAATGGCACGAATGTTAAGGCTTTGGCATTCATGGATGATGGAAATTTACTTGAGGGAAACCTGGAGGAGGTTAAGCAGGTATCATTAGGCCTACAATGGTATGAGATTAGTTTCCATGTTAAAATCCATCCGGAGAATAGTAAGACAGTGAGTTTAGGGGGAAAAAGCTCTCAGGTTGAATGCCATAATTGGATTAACCTAACAGATCAAGCTAAGATACTTAGAGTTAGTTGGGGAAGGCAGATGAGTTTCAAAGTATGGAAAGAAGTGATGAGTAAAATGGAGGGCACGCTCCGTCGAAGGAAAGTAAATACTGTGGTAATTTCTTCGAAAGTCCAGTATATAAACACGTATTGCCTACCAATTATGTTTTATTATGCGCCGGTATTTGAGTTACAGGAAGCTATACTGAAACAGATTGACAAGAGAAGTTTGAACATTTATTTGGAAGGGAAAATTTGAAAAACTAGCTATGAAGATGGCGACAGTAAGGAATGAGCTAGGAGGTTTGGGAGTTATTGACTATGGCAAGGTTAGCAAATCCCTAACACTGAGAAATGTTTGTAAGATGATTGCAACAAATTACGAATTTGGGGGATAGACCGCGAGCGGTTTATTCGAGTTTTAAATGAAGAGGATAGTGAAGAACGAAAAGAACTCAATTGTGTTACCCAAGGAATTCAGAGATGTTATGGAAGACTTATATGAATCTAAAGGAAGTTGGAATTTTCGACAGTTCGATGAAGGGAAAGACGAGGAAAAAATAATTGATATGGTTGTAGAGGAGAAAATAAAGAGACATATTGATTACCGGGCAAAGACACGAAAATCATTTATTGATTTCAAGTATCTTTCGGACACATAGCTGAAATGAAATAACAGAGAGGAATGAAGGAAGTTATTTTTCTCCTCATCCATGCGGATTAAACAGTCAATGATCATCTCTGCGGAAATACAGTCAATGATGGATTAAAACATGGGATTATGGAGTGTCCCTGGAGCGGAGTGATATTAGAAAAAAAGTTTGAAATTGAGAAAAGGGAAAATATGAGAGTAGATAGTGTGGAAGAAAGAAAGAAAAAGAAAGAAAATATCCATGGGATATTCCCCTATCGTGACCGCATGGCAAGATTTGTGAGGAGGGAACCACCGGAGTATGGGCTCTGCGGACATACAGTCAATGATGGATTAAAACATGGGATTATGGAGTGCCCCTGGAGCGGAGTGATATTAGAAAAAATTTTGAAATTGAGAAAGGGAAAAATATGAGAGTAGATAGTATGGAAGAAAGAAAGAAAATTGTAAAATTAAGTTTTGAATGTGAAAAAAAAACAACAGAAAGAGCATTGTTTTTTTTTAGTGACGAGTGTTTATGTACATGTGTGGAAAACGAGGAAGAACAAGGGATTTTTGAGTAAGGAACGGTTTCAGGCATGGTATGAAATGCGTGTGAATGAGATAAGAAAAAGTATGTGGTGGTCAAAGGATTAGATGTGGAGTGGTTGATGGGAGTTAAAATAGATGAATGAATGGAGAATGGATGGAAAATGATTGATTTTAATTGTAAATGTAGATTTTGCATTTTGGTTTTTGGAATAGTGGTAAAAGGAAATGGTTTTTATGTGTGTATGTGTTTGTGTGTGTTATAGTTTTAAAGATGAGGGTAGGTTAAGTTTAAGTTTTAGTGAGAAAATTTAAAATTTTTAATAATGTTTTAAAAATGATTTTTTTTTTAGATTTTTCAAGGAATTTTATAAGGTTACAAAATGTTGTATAAGTAATGAGTTTAGTTATGGTTTCGTTTTATTTCGTAATAAAGAATATTTAGTCATTTTTTTATTTATTAAAATGAAAAATGTTTATTGGAAAGAAGGAAATGAATTTTTTTATTAGTGGTTGGTTTTATTTGCCCAATAATGCAAGGCCCAATGGTTTGAGAGTGAATGTATTTTATTTTTAAGTTTAACTATATTTGTATTATGTATGTAGAAAAATATTGTAAAAATATTGATTTGTTTAATGCCTTTAATGTTTTTATGTATTTGTAGTGTATTTTAAGATGAGAAGGGAGCATCCCCTTGCGGCTGTGGGTAACTAGTCACAGTTATTTTTTGAGTTGTATGTTAATTTTAATTCCGGTAAATTTTTTTTATTAATTTAAATTTTATTTAGATTCTATTAGGTTTATTAATTTATAATTAAAAGTTTTGAAGAGAGTTAGACCAGGATTTTTAAATACAATAGAAAGGATTAATAGAATTTTTTTCAAAGTTGAAAAAATTCGAATGTTCAGAGAATTTTAGTAGAGGATTAATTATTTGATTCAGTAATTCTTAGTTCAATAGTCATTAACAATAATAGGCTGACGTTGCAATGGAAGAAGTGTTTGCAGGAGCTATGATGAGAATCATCGCTTTGTTCACTATTCTGATAAGGACATTTGCCGCCACGTCGCCAAAGACCCTTCGAGGAAAATGATTTTTGCCTATGGCAAAAATAGCTCTAGAGAAGAAGATACTTCCAAGCCCAGTACCCATTTCCCTACCCGTTCCGGCTTAAATTTCAGGACTCCCAGCAGATACTTCGGGAAAATTATCATAACTTTGTCGGAAAAGACGATAAAGTTATTAACTTTTTTGAAGTTAATGTTTTGTAATATATTGACTGAAGATTAAAAAAAATGTATCTTTTGAAAGATGGAATTAAAATTGAATATACAAAATTGGTTATCCAGGAAAAACTTTGGCAAGAAAAGGTCCCTATACAAACGGAAAAGTAAAGTTGAAATTTGACCTAGGAACCTAACATAGAAGAATTACTTCAGTTTTAGACCAAAAAATAAATTTTTGGTTAACGGATAACTATAATAACAACAAATATAACTCACAACACGACAACACTGTCATGTCGTACGGATCTGTCTCCTGCCTACTCCCAAAAAATGTTGTTAGTACCTATTCTCTTAATCTATTGACTCAATCTACGTTAAAGAGCAGCTGAAATATATCATATATCAAAGAAAAATATTGCAATAGTTACTAGCCATCAAAACGGAATAATTGTAAGGAAAAATGGTAAATACTTAAAAATTAAAATAAAGTGCATGTATCAGATTAAATGGCAATTGATAGTTTTAGTGCCCTAGCTTGACCAGCCAGTAATTTTATGCTTTCCTAAAGAAAGATTACGACAAGTCATTTATTTATTAAAAATAGATGAAAACTTACAGAAGTATCCCTTATATTTCAGCTCTCCGTTTGTGGTAGTGTACATATTCCTTTCCATTCTATTTTTTTCTCATCGGAGAATACAAAATGAGAAAGTATTCAAATGACCTCTGTTCGAAAATTCGGATCGCCCATATCCAAAACACTTGTGATTTCAAATGTGCTTACGGTATACATGCATCGTCCTGAAGATTATTCTTTATAATCCTCCAAGATGATTTACAAGAACACTTCAGACAAGCCTACCCTTACAGACGTGTTATGGAGATTTGTGTCGTTCATGATACGAATGAGTATATAGAGCTAATGAAAGAGAGGGAAGCTGCATTGGATGCCTTGGGAGATATAGTCCACTACAACTGTACAAATAAACAACGAATGATGATTAGTTCTCTCTGTTCTTTTCTAGACTGATTTGACTTCTCTAAAACGGTCGATACTCAAACACACTACAGGGAAAAGGAAGCAAACCTAGACCAGAAGCAGGGACATGTACTGTTGAATACTTTTAGAAAGTGCTTGGGACTTATTTTCGTTACATTCGAGACTCCAGAGGATACTCAAGTTCTAAAAGATATTAAATTGAAACGAAGTGACTATGAAGACTCATTGACTGCGTTCACAAGAGAAGCTGGAACATCAAAATTAATCAGATTACCAGGAGCACTGGATTTTTCCGAGAGGCTGATAACAAAGAATTGGAAAGCCCAAATTGCACCTACTCCTGAAGGCATTCTCTGGAACCAGCTCTATAAAATGAAAAGTGAAGACGATACAAAAACTGTATGGTGAGGTTATATGTGGTATGGCGTTCATATTGGTCTGATGAGTTTTGCTTTTTGTTTTTAATACCGAGTATCATCATAAACAATCTGAATCTTGCTCCTTCGGTAAAAATGAACCCAGTTTTCGCGCAGTGTCTTTCAACTATTATTTCATTGACATCAACTCCACTTGTACTTATTCCGATGTTGTTGAGCCAAAGGTTGTCGTTTCACTACACCGGTTCCAAAGTCAACATGTCAGTTATGGTGACAAATTCCTTTTCCTGTTGTTTATGGTCCTGTTGCTTCCCTCTTTTGGTCTACTGAGTATGGGTGGTTTGTTCGCTGGAATTCTCGAATGGTTGTTTTCGTCATATAAGATACCAGCCCGATGGTATTGTCTCTTCCTACCTGAGAATGAAGCCTTTTATTTTAATTACATGATTACTTCCCTCTTTGTTGAGACGGCGATGGATTTGATTAGGTTTGAGAATCTGATTTATTATTTGGAATGTCTAGCATTTTCAAATATAACCTAACTGAGTTTTCAACTCCAACTCAGGGAATATGCAACTTCTTTGAGGGTATGGAGACACCTTTATTATCACCAAAATAAGAATTCCAAGATGATCACATTGTTGACTTGCCTTTAATTATTTGATAATAATTAAATTATTTACTTGCCCTCTGACAATAGCGACGACGACATCCCAGAGCGGACTGAAAAATTCTTGAAAGAATACTTTGGAGATGCGAATGTGACCATTGTCACTATATTAACGGAAATTACCCAAGCTCAACCAAGTGCCTTTGAAGAGCAGGGTATACAAGAAACTTAATAGATAACTAGAATGACACCCTGGTCTGGATACCATCTTTTCCAGATGTTAGCCTTCGCATAAATGTGCCGACTGACGGGATTCATTAATTAATGGAGACGCTTCAATGTCTCTGAGCCGAGAAAGGACTTTACAAACATCTGCCAAAAGGGTGGCCATAAATTAGCTAGGGAGAACGGCAAAAACATTATAATTTCTGGAAATGCGATAATCGTTGAATATCATGAATTTTCTATTTAATAATAATTCACAATAGATATACAGTAAAAAAGAGGAAAATGTTAAACGAGGACGAATAGACAAAGAAATTACGTGATTGAAATTGGGCCCCTCTGGAAATCAGGGGGGGGGGATGCCCCTCCCAAAAGGTGCCACAGACTGATAGACTATTTAATTTTCAAAGCTCTAAGCCAATCTACGTTAGTTCTGCCCTACGATTGGTGATAGACTATATATCCAGAAGCGAAATGAACCATTTTTACACAATTCTAAAAAAGCTATATCAGCTTTGCCACTCACAGAGACTACCTGTCTTTGCTTTACTCTAAATAGCCAACGCATTCAAGTTTTTCACCACTTGCACCAAGTTGATTTTAATTCAAAAATCAACGGAACTATATGACGTCTTCTGAAAGTGTCCCCCAAACATAATTAGAATGATTCGTAGGAAAAAATATATACAAAGTTTCCTTTCCATTCTATCCTTAGATAACAGGCGGGAATAAAGGGTCCCGTAAAAGTATAAGTAAATAGAAAATACTAAATACTTTCTTTAGTAGCATATACATACAAACGTTAGTATGGTGAGATAATACGCCCACAGGGCACACCCTTATTTTAGCACTATAGAATCCCTTTCTTACAGGAAAGACACCTCAGGCTTGTCCTACTTAAATATCAGATGATAATAAAGAAGGTACATCTCTTCCCATACTACTATAAGAACATTATTTGTATATAGCTTTAAGGCCCTAGTAACCAGCCTTATCAACCAAATCTAATATAAGGCTGTATTTTCAACGTAATCCATATTAGTCGAGAAGTAGAATTAAAAGATAGAACAGTCTGAATATATTCTTTATGATCAAGTTTTTATTTGACAATACATCAAGAGGATCTCGACTAAGCCTTTAATAAAATGATATGTATGAAGGATATGTGATAACATTGAGCAAATTCAGGTTGGAAGAGCAGTAATGTTTTGCAGCAAAACTTGGTATAGTGCATATACATAGACTTCAAGCTGTTTTAAATACGATAGTGAAATATATTAAAGACTAAAGGTTGAATTAGTAAGTGAAAATGAGTGATACATTTTTGTAATTATGTAATACAAATGTTTTTATATCGAATTTGTTTTTCTTGTTAATATTTTAGTAGGTTACCGTTTCTTTAGGGTTATTCTTCAAGTAGAAGGAATCTTAGTTAGTCCGTAGTCAGCAGTGAGAGTTTTAGAACTAAAAAATGGATGGATTCGAAAAACAAACAATCATGTAGAATCTTGTGATTTTAGAAAATTGTTTGATCCTAGATAATGATTTTCGTGAGTTATCTCTTCAAACAAAATATTGTCTCAGAGAAAGCTTAACGATATTACGAGAAATGATTCTCCATCTTTGGACTGTTGTGTTACATTTTTACGTTGTGGCCCAAACGCATTTACACAAAATATTGACAAAAAAACAGAAAAGCAAGGGCTTTGCGAGTACTGCAACATGGACCCGAAGGTATTTCCAAAAAGAAAAATGTGCATTTGGGTTGGCGTAGGGACATCTAGAGTATCCTTTAACGCTAGGCAGGATCGATATAGATCATTAGGAATAACAAACGAAGAAAGGAGAGATACAGCTAACCACCATTCGAAAGTAAATGTTGTTGCAATTTTGTTGGGATAGAAAGAAAAAGTACTAAAGTAGGTAAACTGCAAATATGTAGAATTGTCGACGAAATGGTTATGGAGCAGTAATGGAAAAGAACATTTGAAGGGGAGTTGTCAATCAGAAACATGTATTAAAATGAAATGAGTGAATCAGAAACTATAGATAATGTGAATTTGGATAGGTTGGTAGATGACACTATAATTAATATATAAAAGTTTGTGTATTGTCAAAAATAATGTTTAATAAATTCAATAATATTTAATGTATCGAATAATCTTAACCTCGTGGCTACCGCTTTATGCGATGTGTTATATAAGATTATAAAAGTAAGATTACGGTATAATAACTTCTGAAAGCTCTGCGTATAAACCTATTAATTTTTAGTTCCTTTATCATATTTAAATCATGCTATTTTTCAGATCATAGAGATGTAGGACACTTACTTATCAAAGTTATACAAACACATTAGAGGGATTCAGCAACGCTATAATCCGGTACACTCCAAGCAAGGATAATTGAAAAAGGACGGCAATATTGACGAAAAAGGAAACAAGGAATATTAGGTCAAGCTATTGATATAAACTAAAGGAACTAAATTTACCATAGGTAATACATTGCAGAAGAGAGCGTGGACGTATTCAGAAGAGCCGTATTGGTACCCTTGGGGGTTTTCTGTTCTCTTAAATTGCGGGGCAAAGGCAATAGAAGTCAGGCAATTAGCATGAGAAAACTTTCATAGGCTCGTTCATAGCCTAATTAACATCAACGGGACGTCGACGGAGAGACTGACATTTCTTGAATTGCTAAGGTTGCTTAAGAGCAAATCAAAACTTGACACGAACAAACAGTCCTTAGACAAGTGTCAGGATGTTCAAATGGCAATTCCTATAAAATACGCCTAATCCACATCTTTTATTTCCAATTTGCGATACAATCCTTATAAATTACCCCACCTCCTGATATACAAGAGGATAGAGGTGACTAAAAATACTACAACTAAATTCAGGGTCTCAAGTAGTGAGGAGAGCAATAATCTGGTAACTATGCGCCCTGGCAACTAGATCCGGTTACTGCATACCCCAGGAACCAGCAGGTGTAATTGATTATTAATCTATTGCACTCACTTGGTTGTTACTTGATAGTTTAGGGGATGTTTTTTCTTCAAAATTCTTTTCTTCTGGATACTTTCCCCTCAGGGCCTTCTTCAAGACATTAGTCAATTGGAGAACTTCAAGAACCTAGACCAGAGTGGTTCTTCAAAATTGACAATGAAATATCAGAGAAACTTCATGACTCAGTAAAGGAATATATTTTCCCGTTCATAAGCAGACCAATTCGTAAGGAGCCACTGATTCCATACAATTAACCCGAAGCCGCGCCGAAAGTCGGCGGCGCGCCACCGAAAATAACTCAGCGGGCAACAATCGAAAACCTGTCGGCGCGCCAACGCGTCGCCGTGAGGTTCGGCGGTGACAGCCCGCAAATGAATAACTGCCACCGATTTTTATTTAGTCCTATATAGCCTCTCCAAGTTAGTACAGCTGTAACTACGGACGCTCTATTGCCTGTGCCATATGTGGGCGATTTTCAGCGATTTTGCTCAATCTACGTTCAGCATTGAAGAGGAAGAAGAAATACAAAAAGCTAGATAACAAAAGTGGAGATCAGGACGACGACTTTTTTAACTACAGGCCTATCTCTGAATACTGGGTAGAAAGTATTACTTGTACAAATTCCTTGAATTTCAGGCATCAATGTGTAGGCATGGTCCTCATACCTTGGGGTACTATGCCATGCAACAAGGGCAGGTTATAGCATCAAAATGACTTAATTTTAGTATGTAACATGTAAATTCGCTTTCAAACAGATTGTTATGGGGGTAGTGTGGGTAAAATTATAGCAAACCATATAACTGGCTTTCGCATAAAGTGAATACACCACTCTTTGCCCGCAAGTTCAGATTTAAGCACTTTTTTAGCTCTTACAAATGGCGAATTTTTAAAAAATGATGGCAATTCATATAACTGACTTACCAAAAAAGGGAACATTCCACTTGATGCCTTTTCTTATGTTTTTTACCAAAATAATAATCACTTTTACCACAAATTCAAATTTAAGCACATTTTAAGCTCTTAAAAATGACGAATTTTCAATTGACGTACGAGTTGTCCGTCATGACCGACAAAATAATGCTACATTTTCTCCGCACCGCTTTTGACAAAATAATACTACATTTTCTCAGTGCTAAAATTATTTATAATAAGGTTAGGTTAAAGAATGCTTAAATTTGAATTTGCGGTAGAAGCGATTATTATATTCATAAAGAGCAAAAAAAAGACATCGAGTGGTATATTCACTTCATACAAAAGCCAGTTATATGGTTTGCTATAAATTTACTGTAGTTTGCCCTTACTGCAGGGCACGGTGCCTTATTGTACAATCTCCATGACCATATATAGGGAACACCCGGGCATTGGAGCACCATTGACAGAAAAATTTAGGATTTGTGAATGGCAGGGTAGTATAGGTTTAAAATATACTTTTAGTAAGAGTAAACCTATGCATAAAAACACAAAAGTCAATGTTAGTTCTTACAAACACATGCTACTAGGCTGTTCCAAATGAAAGATTATCTCAAAATAGTAGTTGAAGTTGTTTGTAAAAGGAACATGCAGATATGACTATAACTGACTATAGCAAGATTGGATGCTATTGGAACAAGGTGAGGGCAGGGGCATCCAGAGGGAGGGAAGAGGTACTACGACCCCCCCTCTCCAGGATAGCCTGCTGGTCAAAATGTGGAAAATTTTGACTGGAGCGGCAAAGCCGTGCCAGTCAAAATTCCATCGACTCCCCTGAACTTGATGATTTTCAGGGAATCTACGAAATTATTGCTAAGGGGATCCATCATTCCTATAGTGACAATGCAACCTGCTTCCTTAATTCCATAAACAGACTTTTAATACCAGAAGCCCAAATTTAATGTCACATTCTAAACCTGCCAACAGAACTCCATTGATATTTGTGCTCACCATGATTCAGTAGTTTTTATGTGCATTATGCTCCCATAAGTGTTAGCAGCAAATCTTGCTATTGACGTGTAAACCAGATATTTGAATTTTGCTAGAAGCTAATGGGCCTAGAAAAAGGCTTAAAAAAACCAAAGTTTTGGATAATTTGTATAAGCAGGGCTTTGTTTTGCATTATTCCAATAGTTTAAATGTTGGAACTTAAATAGTGAACAGTGTAAGGTGTGCTCTAGGGAAAGTACTTTTTTTCCATGTTTTGTGGCTTACACTTTTACTTGAAACAAATATTTATAAAGCAGAAAAAAATTGATGTTCCAGAAAGTAATGTACATCACTGTAGTGATTTCAGAAATTCACAAACAACAACCCACAAATTTTAAACCCTTGCGTTACTGACAAAAATATGTGACCTACAAACTCAGAGCGCAATGTTTCTTTTCATTACCATTATATTGCACTTTTGCAGGTATCAATGAGTGTGCTGTCACCATCGCTCAAAGAATTTGAAAATGAGCATGGAAAACTGTTCGAGATTATCATTGGAAAGACTAAAAGTCAGCAGCATGGACCTTTTTGGCGAACTTATTATGAAAAAGGGTTCTGCTGTGAAAAGTGTTGATTCAGATAATTACTACTGCAAAGTTTGTTTTCAGGAAGCAGACAAGAAGGTTCTGAAATGTATTTACAAGGGACTAGCCAGATAAAGAGGGGATTTAGCACTGGAAATCTCTTAACCCATCTAAAGGCTGTCCACGAATCTGACGCAGAAGTTCAGAGATCGCTCAAGGTTGCAGATAAAGCAGGTGGTACAAACAAAGGAAAATCTGACATTTTCAAGTCATTTCAGGACACTCCCAGATCAATTGCAAGCATTAGCAAAGAAGCAAAAAGTATCCTTGAACGCGACATTGCACTTCTTTGTAGTGCTGACTGTTTACCATTTGGAGTTGTGAATGGGACAGGATTAGGAGATTTCTGTGTGAAACAAGATATTGTAGCTAATACAGGTGACCTACCCAGTGACAGACACATTGCAAGAAATTGTCTACAGGACGTTTACACTTCATGTTTCACAGCCATTAAGGAGCTGCTCACAAATAAATCTGAGCTCTCGAAAGACACAGTTCCTGTTACTCTTGATATTTGGACTGACTCATGCCGTCACCTTAGTTACCAGTGCCACCGCCTCATATATCTGAATGATGAGTTCGAAATGCGAAATGTGGTTCTTACTACCTCTTGCTTCATAACTGATCACCATATCGCCAAAAATGTCTGCAAAGACTACCGTGCTACTTTGAGGCTATTTGACATCGCAGGAAAAAACTCGGCAATGGTACATGACAGAGGATCAAATATTGTGAAAGCTTACCACCTGGACCGTTTAGACTCCAAGTCTCGAGACTTTATTACTCATCGACTCCATAATAACACCTCACAACAATTAATGGAATATTTCAGGTATATGAGGTTGGAGAGGTGGTGAAAAAGGCAAGATTGATTGTCAAGGGACTTAAATACAAAGGTGCAGATCTTACAAAGGAGATATACTTTGAACATTCGGAAAATTTTTTTTAAATTGAAACATTTAGTGATTTGAATGAGGCTCTTGACACTGATGCTCAGTTGCCCATTTTACAGGTTGCTGATGAGCTGCCTCCCTTGTTACCTAGTCATGAGTATTACAAATCACACAAACGTGACTTTCCCACAAGGTGGAACTCCACTTTCAGCATGATCCAGAGCATTCTTCAGCACAAAGGTCCTTTGTCAAGTGTTCTATGCAAAATAGGGAAACCAGAGCTTGTGCCAGACGACTACGAAGTGGAACTTATAAGCGTGAGAAGGGGGACTACCAACCAATATTGCGAAGGGAAGAATATATGTCCCATGGAAGAAAAACCTCACAGCAAAGGCAAAGCTATGAAGAAAAACTTCAATTCATCCCCGAGACAAGAAATACAAGGCAGATAGAAGAAAAAACGAAGTTTATTGGCAAAAATTGAAGAGGCACAACCCATATTGTGGCGATAAGGTTGTTACATCTGAAATGGCTCTACTGCGAAATTTGGCAGCCCTCAAAAGGTTTGGTGGAACTGGCTAGCGCGTGTATATTAAGATAAATAGTTTTTCGGATCTCTCTGGCGTCACTTTTCTTTAGTTGTTTTATCTTTTTAGTACAAAACAGTGAGAAATTGTTGTTCGACTTAGGATTTATCGTTTAAACAAAGCCTAAGTATATCAATTAAAAGATATTACTATTTATACTATATAAGTTAGGTATTAGTAATCACGCATTAATTTATATGTAACAATTTCATTAGTTTAAATTTGTATGTTTAAATTAAAACTTTTCAACATCCGTATTAACGTCACTCTCTATGGTCATCTCAAATAAATTAACCAGAAGAATAAGAAGAAGGTGATATCTTTAAGAAGAAGGGATAGGCCTGCACTAGGCTAAACTGCATTCTTCCTGCACTACAAAGCCTTTTTACCAAGAAAAAGAAATTTGCCATACAGTAATGGTGCAGTATGCTTATTTGAACTTTTTTTACTTTGCACTGTGCCATTTTCATAATCATGCACTTGCTGTGACTAAACTTAACAACTTGGCCAAGTAGATAATTAATGGCATCTGTATTTTGGATAACAATCCAGCCATTTAGCCAAGAACTCCGCTGTTTAAATTTAAGTGTCAGTTTGATTTCAAATAAGCATATCTCTATTTTACAGTACAAAAGTAAAGTACTTATAGAAGTTTGCTCTCTATCTCTCTCTGTAGTTAAAAAAGTCGTCGTCCTGATCTCCACTTTTGTTCTCCAGCTTTTTGTATTTCTTCTTCCTCTTCAAAGCCAAATGTAGCTTGAGCAAAATCGCCCAAAGATGGCAAAGACAGTAGAGCGTCCGTAGTTACAGCTGTACTCAATTGGAAAGGCTATATAGGACTAAAAAAAAAATCGGCAGCAGTTATTCGTTTGCGGGCAGTCATCACCCAACCTATAGGCAACGCGCCAACATGTTTTCGGTGGCGACCAGCCGAGTTATTATCGGTTGCAAGCCGCCGAGTTTCAGCACGGCTTCGGGGACAAATTGTATGGACTCAGTGGGTCCTTAAAATTGGTCTCCTTATGAACGGGAATATATATTCCTTTACTGAATCATGAAGTTTCACTAATATTTTCTTGTCAATTTCGAAGAGCCTCTGTGGTCTAGCTTCTTGAAGTTCTCCACTTGACTAGCGTCTTCAAGAAGGCCCTGAGGGAAAATATCCGGAAAAAAAGAATGTTGAAGAAAAACATCCCCTAAACTATCAAGTAACGTGAATGTGGGTGGCTATAAGCTGAGATTTCTGAAATCGACCAAAATAGGTACCATAAGTGATATTTGTTTTACGTTTTGTATATGTTTGTATATGTTATTTGTTCTTTTTTGTATGTTTGATTTATTGTTTATTATTTTTACTGTGTTTTAAATATCCAAATAAAATGAAACTATTATATATAAATAGCTGTTATATCAATTGTAACTGTTATTTTTTATTTTCAGCCAAGTCAACACTTCCTGCGTTAACTTTTGACAAAGAAGCTGCCCATCAGGGTATTACTTGTTTTTTATGTCCTGTTGAGAGGCTTAAGCCAACGGGATATCGTTGGACTATCAAAGCAGGAATGATTAACAATTTGTTATTCTGTTTTGTTAATTTTTTTTTGTATGTTAGATTTATTGTTTATTATTTTTACTATGTTTCAAATATTCCAATAAAATGAAACTATTATATATAAATGACTGTTAAATCAATTGTAACTGTTATTTTTTATCTTCAGCCACGTCAAAACTTCCTGCATTAACTTTCGACGAAGAAGCTGCCGATCAAGGTATTACTGGTGTTTTATGTCCTGTTGCTAGGCTTAGGCCAACGGGATATCGTTGGACTATCAAAGCAGGAGTGATTAACAATTTGTTAATCTGTTTTGTTATTTGTTTTTTTGTAGGTTTGATTTATTGTTTATTATTTTTACTATGTTTTAAATATTCAAATAAAATGGAAATATTACATATAAATGCTTTATAAATTAAATGTAACTATTATTTTTTATTTTGTGCCACGTCAACACCTCCTGCGTTAACTTTTGACAAAGAAGCTGCCCATCAAGGTATTACTGGTGTTTTATGTCCTGTTGCTATGCTTTGGCAAATGGGATATGGTTGGATATCCCTTTATTATGTTTTTTACGACTATAATAATCACTTTTATCACAAATCCAAATTTAAGCACTTTTTAAGCTCATAAAAATGACGAATTTTCGATTAAAGTGCGAGTTATCCGTCATTTTCGACAAAATAATACTACATTTTCTCCGCACCGCTTTTGACAAAATAATACTACATTTTCTCAATGCTAAAATTATTTATAATAGGGTTAGGTTAAAAAGAACTTAAATTTGAATTTGCGGTAGAAGCGATTATTATATTCACAAAGAGCATAAAAAAAAGCATCGAGCGGTATATTCACTTTATACAAAAGCCAGTTATATGGTTTGCTATAAATTTACCTTAGTACGCCCTTGGTGCAGGGCGAACAAGCTGCCCATCAAGGAATTACTCGTGTTTTATGTCCTGTTTCTAGGCTTAGGCAAACGGGATATCGTTGGACTATCAAAGCAGGAGTGATTAACAATTTGTTAATCTGTTTTGTTATTTGTTTTTTTTTGTATGTTTGATTTATCGTTTATTATTTCTGCTATGTTTTAAATATTCAAATAAAATGAAACTATTATATATAAACGGCTGTTAAATCAATTGTAACTGTTATTTTTTATTTTCAGCCAAGACAACACTTCCTGCGTTAACTTTTGACGAAGAAGCTGCCAAAGGCGGTATTTCTGGTGTTTTATGTCCTGTTGCTAGGCTTAGGCCAACGGGATATCGTTGGACTATCAAAGCAGGAGTGATTAACAAAAGTGAAATAGTAAAACTCATGAATTCCAGGGAGGAAAAAGTATTTAAGGAAAAGGTGTTCCAAACCATTTCCGTGATACAAGCGGTGTGAGACAGGCCAGTGCCTTTTCAGGAAATGTGGACTGATTTCACCTATTTTAGTAGTCGGAAAAGCGTACGTTATAAGTAACTTGGTAGTTAAGAAAGTGAATGTGGGTGGCTGTAAGCTAAGATTTCTGAAATCAACCAAAATAAGTACCACAAGTGATATTTGTTTTACTGTTTGTATAAGTTTGTATATGTTTTTTTTTATGTTTGATTTGTTGATTATTATTTTTACTATAATTTAAATATTCAAATAAAATGAAACTATTATATATAATTGGTTGATAAATTAATTGTAACTATTATTTTTTATTTTCAGCCACGTCAACACCTCCTGCGTTAACTTTTGACGAAGAAGCAGCCCATCAAGATATTACTGGTGTTTTATGTCCTATTGCAAGGCTTTGGCCAAAGGGATATCGTTGGATATCCATTTCTTTTGTTTTTTACGAATATAATAATCACTTTTCCCACAAATTCAAATTTAATCACTTTTTAAGCTCTTAAAAATGACGAATTTTCGATTAAAGTACGAGTTATCCGTCATTTCCGACAAAACAATACTATATTTTCTCAGTGCTAAAATCATTTATAATAGGGTTAGGTTTAAAGTACTTAAATCTGAATTTGTGGTAGAAGCGATTATTATATTCATAGAGCATAAAAAAAGCATCGAGCGGTATATTCACTTTACACAAAATCCAGCTATATGGTTTGCTATAAATTCACCGTAGTACACCCTTGCTGCAGGGCACGGTGCCTTATTGTAACAAGCTCCATGACCATAAATTAGGGAATACCCGGGCATTGGAGCACCATTGCTAGAAAAATTTCGGATTTATGAATGTCAGGGTAGTATAGCTTTAGAATATACTGTTAGTAAGAGTAAACCTATGTATAGAAACACAAAATTCAATGTTAGTTTTTTCAAACACATGCCACTAGGCTGTTCCAAATGAAAGATTATCTCAAAATAGTAGTATGAAGTTGTTTGTCAAAGGAAAATGCTGATATGACTATTACTGACTATAGCAAGATTGGGTGTTATTTGAACAAGGTGAGGGTAGGGGCATCCAAAGGCAGGGGAAGGAGCTAAGACCTACCCCTCCAGGGGGAGGGGTCTGATGGTAAAAATTCTGGAAAATTTTGACAGTGCAGCGAAGCCGTGCCAGTCAAAATTTCATCAATTCACCTGAACTTGATGATTTTCAGCGAATCTACGAGATTATTGCTCAGGGAATCTGCCGTAATTTTTTTTTCAGGTAAATCCTCGACCAATTCCGGTAAAACTTTGATGCGGTAAAATCTAAAAAAAAATCAGTGAAATTCTGAAGCTACACCACCCAATCAGGAAGGTGTCAGGACGCCCCTGGGGGGGGATGCTTCTGAATACTACTGAATAAGTAGCACAGTGTGAGGCACATCAAAGTAAAGTATTCTGTACTATTGCATATCAAGACAAGCAACTTGTCCATAAAATTACTATACAACTACGCAGGCTACAAAGTTTTCACTTGGTTCACAGGGGTATCTCAGATTTCTTGTAATAGGCCGACTGGTGATTTTCTTGTTTAACCAGGCTTCGTGTAGTATAGCTTCTCATAGTGCAGTTATGCTGTTACTAATAGCCAATTAGCTAATTAAAGGTCCTTGCAAACACCTGAGTAGGTATTATGGGTCTCATTTACATTTAGCCCAAAACTGTATTGTTCAAAAAAGGATAATACCATGGATAATACTATAGATACACTTGAGGTGAATAATGACTGAAGCTTTGAGTACTCCTAAGATTAATGTTGTAAAGACAGTGAAGAAAATTTATTAAAATGGACCCCTGGATGGGGTCCCTCCTATACATATGAGAGCTGAATAGTTTTGTTTGGTGTAGGTTGGAAAGAGAAGAAGTTTGTTGAAAATGTGCATTAAAAGGCTTAGAGCAGCAGTAGTGGTTAGAGCTCTTCTCAACTCACCAACCAAACAAATGATAAGATCCATCATTCCTATAGTGACAAAGCAACCTGCTTCCTTAATTCCATAAACAGACTTTTAATACCAGAAGCCCAAATTTAATGTCACATTCTAAACCTGCCAACAGAACTCCATTGATATTTATACTCACCATGATTCAGTAGTTTTTATGTGCATTGTGCTCCCACAGGTGTTAGCAGCAAATTTTGCTTGCAGCAGCAAACTAGCTATTGAAGAGTGAACTTCTATAATCGGATTACTTTTTTCAAGTTAAAAGGATTAAATTTGATATTGTTTTGGACTTTTTATTGCGTAATTTGATGCAATAATAGACTTCTACGTGCGGATTATAGCAATTATTATGGCGGTCACTCAAGCAAAGTTTGATGAAGGAATGAAACGGCTTCAGGCGTCACTGGATAAAATATTAGCGGAACAGAAAAGTTTTTCGGTCTCAATAGTTGCTCTTCAAGACGAAGTCAGGAAAATATCAGCAGAAAATGCTAATCTACAAGATGAAGCAAAAAAGCTTCGAAATGATCTAGAGCAAGAAAAATTGCGGAATAATGATTTGGAGAGTAGGCTTTTGGAAATCGAAGTGAGAGAAAGGAGATTAAATTTGATTGTTCATGGTCTGCCTCCTGAAAAGCATAATCAATCAGTGACTAGCAACGTAATGTCTCTTCTTTCTGACAAATTGCAAGTTACCGAGGACATTTCTCTTACAAAGTGTTTTCGCCTTAAGAGAAATAGCAGTTCAAACATTACTAGTAGGAAAACTAGTGTTCGACCGGCCCCTGTTTTTATATCGCTAGACACGGATCGTAGCATTCAGTCGATTCTCAGTGAGGTAAATAAGTTGAAGGGTAGTGGAATTCGCATTTGCAGTGATCTCCCACCAAAGCTAAATTTTCTACGGAATGAGCTATTGTCTAAGGGAAAGGAGATGCGTGATTCAGGTTCGGTTCATCTTACGCGTATTAAACAAAAAGGGAGCAAATTATCGCTAGAATGTAAAAAGTCTCCGTCTTCACAGTGGATTAAGATTGACTAGTTACGGTGATTAATAATGACATTTCATTTGGTGAGATTACTTTTATTATTTTACAATATGTAATGTTTCTCTGTTCATACGATAGCATTTTTTTTTCTCTGTAGGGAAAAATATTCTATTTTTTGTCCCTCTGTAGCTTATTATGTGTTTATTTTATGTCTTTTTCTTTCTTTTTTTTTGTGTGTGTTTCTATTTATATGAAGTAATTGAGTGCAATAATTTTTCAGTGTCCGTATTTCATCTTACAATGAATATGTTCAATTTCTCTCTCCTGTTTCTATTTATTTTCAAGCAGTTTCTTTTTCTTTCATTATTTTCGAGTTCTCACTGGTTCAGTTGTTTTTGCTACTTTAAGACTCAGACGGTATGCATTTTGCGAAAGTTTCTGCTAGTTCGGATCATAATTCTGATTTTGTACATTGGATGATAATTGTATTGGGGATAGACTGAGATACCTTGAGTCTAACCCTTTTGATTTTTCCATATTCCAGAGCCATGATAAATTTTCGGGAAATAAGATAAATGACGGTGGGCTAATTAACTTTCCAAATGTAAATATAAATTACCTTCCGAAGTTTCTGATCTTCCCAGTACCAGTGTTGTGAGAACAGGATTTTTAAATTGTAGGGGTTTTTTTAGTTCACAGGATGATCTTGTCGATGTAGTTCATAAACTATCTTGTCATGTCGTTGGATTCTGTGAGACTTTTCTTACAGACCTGACTCCTCAGGTTGTTTTTCCTGGACATCAATTTATTTTTAAAAACCGATTGACTAGGCGCCAGGGTGGTTTAGCAGTACTAGTTAAAGAAGGTATCTCTTTTCGACGCATTGCAAATATGGAAGGTTCTCATGAGGAAATGCTTTTTGAAGTAATGGTGACTGAAATTAGTCTTGGAAAAAAAGATGTTTTTTTTTGCGTAGTATACCGACCGCCTTCTTCTCCAGTCAAATCTTTCCTCTCTAAACTCCATGATTTTTTGCATCAACCCCATTTTCACAATAAAGATGTAATCCTTTCCGGAGATTTCAATATTGACCTTCTAGAAGCTTCAAATGAATCCTCTGTTGAGTTATTGTCTTCTTGCTTTTCTGCGTGTCTGCTTCCTACTTGCCTGATACCTACAAGAATTTCACCTAGTTCTGCTTCTCTCATTGATAATATTTTTACATCTTTACCTATTCAAGCAAATTTTGCTGTTTTAACTGATATATCGGATCATTTCCTGCTGGTTTCAGATTTAGCTCTTACTTATAAAATACCACAGGTAAGTAAGGAACGTCAAGGACGGTTAATAAATAAAATAACATTAAAGCACCTGAATGAAAGCCTTCGACTATTGGATTGGCAGGAGGTAATATCCACGGAGGATTCAGATATGGCAACTGATAATTTTCTAAGAAATTTCAATTGCTGCCTTGATTCTAGTTGCCCATTTGTTACGATTAAAATTTGCAGAGAAAAATTTCCTATAAGGCCATGGATAACGTCTGGAATTTTGATATCAGTTAAGAAAAAAAATCAGTTATTTAAAAAGCAGTTAAAGAATCCAACTGATTATAATATTAAAAATTTTAGAATTTTCGAAAATAAATTAACCACAATGATACGTTTGTCAAAACAATTGTATTATAAAAAGTCCTTCGAAGAAGCTCAAAATTCTCCTCGCAAAACGTGGTCTTTAATTAATTATTTTATAAAAAAAGAAAGTAAGTCGAATTTTCCTGAAGTTATTAGTTTAGAAGATGGTTCGACTACTAATAAATCGGAAAAAGTGGCTGATATTTTGAATACTTATTTTGCTAAAATAGGAGAGAAAATTGTTTTACCAGTAATGAACCAGTTTGATTCACGTAGTAATAAACATTTTTCTTTATACCTTCCATCTCCTCAAAGTAATTCAATTTTTCTCGGGCCTATTTCTCATTCTGAAATAACAAAAATAGTATGTGATCTAAATCCAGGTAATTCAGCGGGAATCGACGGGTCTAGTTCTAAAATTGTTAAAGAAATACTGTCTGAAATAATATTACCATTACAGCATATAATTAATCTTTCATTTAAAACTGGAGTTTTCCCATCTGCTTTTAAAGAAGCGCGGATAGTTCCGCTTCACAAAGGTGACTCTCCTGAAAATCCATCAAATTACCGCCCTATTTCTATTCTGTCAGCATTTTCTAAAATACTTGAGAAGGCAATTTATAAGAGGTTTTATGACTTTCTTAAATCGTCTGATTTCTTCACAAATTCCCAGTTTGGTTTCCGGTCTGGACACAACACTGAACATGCTGTCGTTGCTCTCATCCAATATATTCATGAATGCTTAGATAGAGGTGAAATTCCAGCAACAATATATTTAGATTTTAAAAAAGCATTCGATACAATATCCCATTGTATTCTTTTTAGTAAATTGGATAATTGTGGTGTGCGTGGACCGGCGTTGGATCTAGTTAAATCTTATCTTGATAAGAGAAAGCAACGATTAGATGGGGGCAATTTCCTCTCTTCACCTGTACCTCAGTCTTCGAAAGTTGAGGTACCTCAGGGCTCTGTCCTAGGTCCTCTCCTTTTTTTAATTTATATAAATGATTTTCACCGCGCTTTTACATCCCCGTGTCTCAACACACATTTTGCTGATGATACGGCAGTTTCAATTTCTGAAAAGAATGACGAGGAGCTGGAGGCAAAACTGAATACTGCATTTTCTAATGTTCTTGATTGGTGTTCTTCAAATTTTATTGCTTTGAATGTATCAAAAACTAATTTCATAATTTACGGCAGAAAGTCAAATATCTGCCCTCGTATTACCCGAGTTACTTCTTCAAAGTATCTATTATCAATATCTCGTGTGAAAATGATAAAGTACCTTGGACTTGTGATTGACGAAAGCTTATCTTTTATACTTCCAGTCTCTCAACAAATTTGCTTTTGGAGCAATTCTTTTCAAAATCAATTATGACATTAAGAAATTACCGCCATATTACCTCCATCAAAGTTTGTTCTCCCAATCACAAGATTTACATAATTATAACACTCGACAAAAAAAGGATATCTACATTGACAAGTATAATACTGAGAGATCTAAATTCGCTCCGTTTGTGTCAATAGCTCGGTGCTGGGATGCTCACAAGACTCTTATTGATAATTTTTCCTCTATCCATTTAATAAAAAGGAAACTTAAATTTCATTTAGTTCAGGATTATTTTTAATTAAGTATCTTTTTAGTAAGGCAAAGTTTTTGTATGATTCGTTGCTCTGGGTGATTATGGGCCTCTCAGCTATCTTCCAGTATTAATTTATATTTAATAATATGGACATTTTTAATTTTTTCAATAGTATTGAATGATCCTGGGCTAGCTGCTACTTTCATATTATTGTTGTGTTATTGTATCTTTGCCGTCATGTTTATCTTTGTATTGTAGTGTGTTATTATTTTATCTTTGTCTAGGCCTCGTTTTTCGAGCTTGTCTCCCCATGGGCCTATGTCATTTATATATATATGCATGTGCGATTAGTAAATAAATGAACTTGAACTTGAACTTGACGCGTAAACCAGATATTTGAATTTTGCTAAAAGTTAATGGACCTAGAAAAAGGCTTAAAAAAGCCAAAGGCTCTTACTACCTTGTGCTTCATGACTGATCGGCATACCACCGAAAATATCTGCAAAGACTACCGTGCTACTTTGAGACTATTTGACATCGCAGGAAAAAACTCGGCAATGGTACATGACAGAGGATCAAATACTGTGAAAGCTTGCCACCAGGACAGTTTAGACTCCAAGTCTCGAGACTTTATTGCTCATTGACTCCATAGCCTCACTACAGTTGATGGAATATTTCAGGTATATGAGGATGGAGAGGTGGTGAAAAAGGCAAGATTGATTGTCAAGGCCTTCACATACAAAGGTGCAGATCTTACAAAGGAGATTGACTTTGAACGTGCGGCAAATTTTATTTAATTGAAACATTTAGTGATTTAAATGAAGCTCTTGAAACTGATGCTCAGTTTCCCATTTTACATGTTGCTGATGGGCTGCCTCCCATGTTACCTAGTCATGAGTATTACAAATCACACAAACTAGACTTTTTGTCTTGTTTGTGGCGATAAGGTTGTTACATCTGAAATGGCTCAACTGCGAAATTTGGCAGCCCTCAAAAGAAAAAGAAGGGTTGCCCAGGCAAAAGAAGTAGTACCTGTCTTTCCAGAAGATTTTCAATTTGCAGTCAATTTTCCTTTTGGGACTGTCGATGTGTACTATTTGTGGATGCCGAAGGTATAACCTTGGAGCATTAAAGAAATTAGAGGCTGGCAATTGTGCGAATAAGAAGATTGCTTCTATCTTTCTTATAGGTAATATAAGCTTTTATCAAGATTTCTAATCATTTTAAGTCCTCTCATCTAATCATTGAAGTCCTCGTCCAGGACTTAAAAAAGGGGTTTTGTAGCCCTACCTTTTTATTAATTGTTTATACTCATGTGCTTAATCGTATATTAACGTCGTGTTTTACAGGCCTATATAATTTATCTTAGATTCCCGGTTTCAGAACAAACACCTCCATCCTCTCCCTAACTCCTAACCTATCCAGTGACAGACACAATGCAACAAATTGTCTACAGGACATTTACACTTCTTGTTTCACAGCCATTAAGGAGCTGCTCACTAAAAAATCTCGTGAGATCGTGAAAGACACAGTTGCTGTTACTCTTGATTTTTGGACTGACTCATGCCGTCCCCTTAGTTACCAGTACCACCGCCTCATATATCTGAATGATGAGTTCGAAATGCGAAATGTGGCTCTTACTACCTTGTGCTTCATGACTGATCGACATACCGCCGAAAATATCTGCAAAGACTACCGTGCTACTTTGAGACTATTTGACATCGCAGGAAAAAACTCGGCAATGGTACATGACAGAGGATCAAATACTGTGAAAGCTTGCCACCTGGACCGTTTAGACCCCAAGTGTCGAGACTTTATTGCTCATGGACTCCATAGCCTCACCACAGTTGATGGAATATTTCAGGTATATGAGGATGGAGAGGTGGTGAAAAAGGCAAGATTGATTGTCAAGGCCCTCACATACAAAGGTGCAGATCTTACAAAGGAGATTGACTTTGAACGTGCGACAAACTTTTTTTAATTGAAACATTTAGTGATTTAAATGAAGCTCTTGAAACTGATGCTCAGTTTCCCATTTTACATGTTGCTGATGGGCTGCCTCCCATGTTACCTTGTCATGAGTATTACAAATCACACAAACTAGACTTTCCCATAAGGTGAAACTCCCCTTTCAGCATGATCCAGAGCATTCTTCAACGCAAAGGTCCTTTGTCAAGTGTTCAGTGCAAAATAGGGAAACCAGAGCTTGTGCCAGATGACTACATAGTAGAACTTATGAGCGTAAGAAGGGTGAATACCAGCCAATATTGGAAAAGGAAGAATGTATGTCATAAAGAAGAAAAACCTCACATCAAAGGCAAAGCTATGAAGGAAAACTTAAATTAATCCCCGAGACAAGAAGAGCACACCTTTCTCTTCCTTAACTCTTGGGTTTTCCTACAACCCTTATTGTGGCGATAAGGTTGTTACATCTGAAATGGCTCTACTGCGAAATTTGGCAGCCCTCAAAAGAAAAAGAAGGGTTGCCCAGGCAAAAGAAATAGTACCTGTCTTTCCAGAAGATTTTCAATTTGCAGTCAATTTTCCTTTTGGGACTGTCGATGTGTACTATTTGTGGATGCCGAAGGTACAACCTTGGAGCATTAAAGAAATTGGAGGCTGGCAATTGTGCGAATACGAACATTGCTTCTATCTTTCTTATAGGTAATATAAGCTTTTATCAAGTTTTCTAATCATTTTAAGTCCTCTCATCTAATCATTTAAGTCCTCGTCCAGGACTTAGACAAAAGGGTTTCGTAGCCCTGCCTTTTTATTAATTGTTTATACTCATGTGCTTAATCGTATATTAACGTCGTGTTTTACAGGCCTATATAATTTATCTTAGATTCCCGGTTTCAGAACAAACACCTCCATCCTCTCCCTAACTCTCGTGAAAATTTACCGCTGGTGTAGATGACCATATCAATAAATAAAACCGCAGCTTGACTGATCGCACAAAAACAATTTTTAAGGATAAAACATTCGTGCAAGTACGTTTGAGGGAACTGGCTAGCACGTGTATATTAAGATAAATAGTTTTTCGAATCTCTCTGGCGTCACTTTTCTTTAGTTGTTTTATCTTTTTAGTCGAAAAGAGTGAGAAATTGTTGTTCGATTTAAGTTTTATCGTTTAAACAAAGCCTAAGTATATCAATTAAAAGATAGTACTATTGATACTATATAAGTTAGGTATTAGTTATAACACATTAAGTTATATGTAACAATTTAATTTGTTTAAATTTGTATGTTTAAATTAAAACTTTCCGACATCCGTATTAATGTCACTTTCTATGGTCATCACAAATAAATTAACCAGAAGAATAAGAAGAAGGTAATATCTTTAAGAAGAAGGGATAGGCCTGCACTAGGCTAAACTGCATTCTGCCTGCACTACAATGCCTTTTTACCAAGAAAAAGAAATGTGCCATATAGTAATGGTGCAGTATGCTTATTTGAACTTTTTTTACTTTGCACTGTGCCATTTTCATAATCATGCACTTACTGTGACTAAACTTAACAACTTGGCCAAGTAGATAATTAATGGCATCTGTATGTTGGATAACAATCCTGCCATTTAGCCAAAAACTCCGGTGTTTACATTTAAGTTTCAGTTTGAGTTCAAATAAGCATGGCTCTATTTTACAGTAAAAAAGTAAAGTACTTACAGAAGTTTGCTCTCTATCTCTCTCTGTAGTTAAAAAAGTCGTCGTCCTGATCTGCACTTCTGTTCTCCAGCTTTTTGTATGTCTTCTTCCTCTTCAAAGCCAAATGTAGCTTGAGCAAAATCGCCCAAAGATGGCAAGGACAATAGAGCGTCCGTAGTTACAGCTGTACTCAAATGGAAAGGCTATATAGGACTAAATAAAAATCGGCAGCAGTTATTCGTTTGCGGGCAGTCATCACCGAACCTCAAGGCATCGCCCCGACATGTTTCGGTGGCGACCAGCCGAGTTATTTTCGGTTGCACGCCGCCGAGTTTCGGCGCGGCTTCGGGGACAAATTATATGGACTCAGTGGGTCCTTAAAAATTGGTCTCCTTGTGAACGGGAACATATATGCCTTTACTGAATCATGAAGTTTCACTAATATTTTCTTGTCAATTTCGAAGAGCCTCTGTGGTCTAGCTTCTTGAAGTTCTCCACTTGACTAGCGTCTTCAAGAAGGCCCTGAGGGAAAAAACATCCCCTAAACTATCAAGTAACGTGAATGTGGGTGGTTATAAGCTGAGATTTCTGAAATCGACCAAAATAAGTACCATAAGTGATATTTGTTTTACGTTTTGTATGTGTTTATATGGTATTTGTTCTTTTTTGTATGTTTGATTTATTGTTTATTATTTTTACTATATTTTAAATATTCAAATAAAATGAAACTAATATATATAAATAGCTGTTATATCAATTGTAACTGTTATTTTTTATTTTCAGGCAAAACACTTCCTGCGTTAACTTTTGACGAAGAAGCTGCCCATCATGGTATTACTTGTGTTTTATGTCCTGTTGAGAGGCTTAGGCCAACGGGATATCGTTGGACTATCAATGCAGGAGTGATTAACAATTTGTTAATCTGTTTTGTTATTTGCTTTTTTGTATGTTTGATTTATTGTTTATTATTTTTACTATGTTTTAAATATTCAAATAAAATGAAACTATTATATATAAATGGCTGTTAAATCAATTGTAACTGTTATTTTTTTTTCAGCCAAGTCAACACTTCCGAAGAAGAAGAAGCTGCCCATGAAGGTATTTCTGGTGTTTTATGTCCTGTTGCTAGGCTTAGGCCAACGGGATATCGTTGGACTATCAAAACAAGAGTGATTGACAAAACTGAAATAGTAAAACTCGTGAATTCCAGGGAGGGAAAAGCATTTAAGGAAAAGCTGTTCCAATCCATTTCCGTAATACAAGAGGTGTCCGATTTCACCCTATTTTAGTACTTGGAAAGTGTACGTTATAAGTAACTTGAGAGTTAAGAAAATGAATGTGGGTGACTATAAGCTAAGATTTCTGAAATCAACCAACATAAGTACCATAAGTGATATTTGTTTTACTGTTTGTGTAAGTTTGTATATGTTTTTTTATGTTTGATTTATTGTTTATTATTTTTACTATGTTTTAAATATTCAAATAAAATGGAACTTATATATAAATGGTTGATAAATTAAATGTAACTATTATTTTTTATTTTGTGCCACGTCAACACCTCCTGCGTTAACTTTTGACGAAGAAGCTGCCCATCAAGGTAATACTGGTGTTTTATGTCCTGTTGCTAGGCTTTGGGAAACGGGATATTGTTGGATATCCCTTTCTTAAGTTTTTTTACGAATATAATAATCACTTTTACCACAAATTCAAATTTAAGAACTTTTTAAGCTCTTAATAATGACGAATTTCCGATTAAAGTACGAGTTATCCGTCATTTCCGACAAAATAATACTACATTTTCTCAGTGCTAAAATTATTTATAATAGGGTTAGGTTTAAAGTACTTAAATCTGAATTCGCGGTAGAAGCGATTATTATAAAAAAGCATCCAGCGGTATATTCACTTTACACAAAAGCCAGTTATATGGTTTGCTATAAATTTACCGTAGTACACCCTTGCTGCAGGGCACGGTGCCTTATTGTAACAAGCTCCATGACCATACATTAGGGAATACCCGGGCATTGGAGCACCATTGCTAGAAAAATTTAGGATTTGTGAATGTCAGGGTAGTATAGTTTTAGAATATACTGTTAGTAAGAGTAAACCTATGCATAGAAACACAAAAGTCAATGTTAGTTCTTACAAATGCTGGGAAAATGAAAAGAAAAATGCTAATATGACTATAACTGAATATAGCAAGATTGGGTGCTATTGGAACAAGACGAGGGTAGGGGCATCCAAAGGCAGGGGAAGGAGCTAAGACCCCTCCCCCTCCAGGAAGGTCTGTTGGTAAAAATTCTGGAAAATTTTGACTGGTGCGGCGAAGCCGTGCCAGTCAAAATTTCATCGATTCACCTGAACTTGATGATTTTCAGGGAATCTACGAGATTATTGCTCAGGGAATCTACCGCAATTTTTTCAGGTAAATCCTCGACCAATTCCGGTAAAACTTTGATGCGGTAAAATCTTAAAAAAAATCAGTAAAATTCTGAAGCTACATCACCCCAATCAGGAAGGTGTCAGGACGCCCCTGGGGGGGATGCTACTGAATACTACTGAATAAGTAGCACAGTGTGAGGCACATCAAATTAAATTATTCTGTACTATTGCATATCAAGACAAGCAACTTGTTCGTAAAATTACTATACAACTACGCAGGCTATAAAGTTTTCACTAGGTTTACAGGGGTATCTCAGAGTTCTTGTAATAGGCCGACTGGTAATTTTCTTGTTTAACCAGACTTCTTGTAGTATAGCTTCTCATAGTGCAGTTATGCTGTTACTAATAGCCAATTAGCTACTTAAAGGTCCTTGCAAACACCTGAGTAGGTATTATGGGTCTCATTTACATTTAGCCCAAAACTGTATTGTTCAAAAAAGGATCATGCCATGGATAATACTATAGATACACCTGAGGTGAATAATGACTGAAGCTTTGAGTACTCCTAAGATTAATGTTGTAGATAGACAACGAAGAAAATTTATTAAAATTGAACCCCTGGATGGGGTCCCTCCTATACATCAGAGAGCTGAATAGTTTTGTTTGGTGTAGGTTGGAAAGAGAAGACGTTTGTTGAAAATGTGCATTAAAAGGCTTAGAGCAGCAGTAGTGGTTAGAGCTCTTCTCTACTCACCAACCAAACAAATGATAAGATCCATCATTCCTATAGTGACAATGCAACCTGCTTCCTTAATTCCATAAACAGACTTTTAATACCAGAAGCCCAAATTTAATGTCACATTCTAAACCTGCCAACAGAACTCCATTGATATTTATGCTCACCATGATTCAGTAGTTTTTATGTGCATTGTGCTCCCACAGGTGTTAGCAGCAAATCTTGCTTGACGTGTAAACCAGATATTTGAATTTTGCTAAAAGTTAATGGACCTAGAAAAAGGCTTAAAAAAGCCAAAGGTTTGGAAAATTTGTATAAGCAGGACTTTGTTCTTCATTATTCCAATAGTTTAAATGTTGGAACGTAAATAGAGAACAGTGCAAGGTGTGCTCTAAGGAAATTACTTTTTTCAGTTTTTCCATGTTTTGTGGCCTACACTTTTACTTAAAATTAATTTTTATGAAGCAGAAAAAAAATCGATGTTCCAGAAATGTTTGTATTAATGTGTATCTCTGTAGTGATTTCAGAAATTCAGAAACAACAACCCACAAATATGTGACCGACAAACTCAGAGCACAATGTTTCGAGTGTGCTGTCACTATCGCTCAAAGAATTTGAAAAAGAGCCTGGAAAACTGTTCGAGATTATCAGTGGAAAGACCAAAAAGTCAGCGGCATGGACCTTTTTGGGAAACTTATAATGAAAAATGATTCTGCTGTGAAAATTGTTGATTCAGAGAATTACTACTGCAAAGTTTGTTTTCAGCAAGCAGACAAGGAGAAGGTTCTGAAGTGTATTTACAAGGGACTAGCCAGATACAAGAGGGGATTTAGCACTGGAAATCTCTTAACCCGTCTAAAGGCTGTCCACGAATCTGATGCAGAAGTTCAGAGATTGCTCAATGTTGCAGACAAAGCAGGTGGTACAAACAAAGGGAAATCTGACATTTTCAAGTCATTTCGGGACACTCCCAGATCAAATGCAAGCATTAGCAATGAAGCAAAAAGAATCCTTTGACGCAACATTGCACTTCTTTGTAGTGCTGACTGTTTTCCATTTGGAGTAGTGAATGGGACAGGATTTGGAGATTTCTGTGTGAAACATGATATTGTAGCTAATACAGGTTACCTACCCAGTGACAGACACAATTCTTGTTTCACTTTCTTTACACTTCTTCACAATTCTTTACACTTCTTGTTTCACAGCCATTATGGAGCTGCTCACTAAAAAATCTGAGCTCGTAAAAACACAGGTGCTGTTACTCTTGATTTTTGGACTGACTCATGCCGTCACCTTAGTTACCAGTGCCACCGCCTCATATATCTGAATGATGAGTTCGAAATGCGAAATGTGGCTCTTACTACCTTGTGCTTCATGACTGATCGGCATACCACCGAAAATATCTGCAAAGACTACCATGCTACTTTGAGACTATTTGACATCGCAGGAAAAAACTCGGCAATGGTACATGACAGAGGATCAAATACTGTGAAAGCTTGCCACCTGGACCGTTTAGACTCGAGAATCGAGACTTTATTGCTCATGGACTACATAGTGGAACTTATGAGCGTAAGAAGGGTGAATACCAGCCAATATTGGAAAAGGAAGAATACATGTCATAAAGAAGATAAACCTCACATCAAAGGCAAAGCTATGAAGGAAAAACTTAAATTCATCCCCGAGACAAGGAATACAAGGCAGATAGAAGCAAAAACGAAGTTTATTGGCAAAAAAAAATGAGGCAAAACCCTTACTGTGGCGATAAGGTTGTTACATCTGAAATAGCTCTACTGCGAAATTTGGCAGCCCTCAAAAGAAAAAGAAGGGTTGCCCAGGCAAAAGAAATAGTACCTGTCTTTCCAGAAGATTTTCAATTTGCAGTCAATTTTCCTTTTGGGACTGTCGATGTGTACTATTTGTGGATGTCGAAGGTACAACCTTGGAGCATTAAAGAAATTGGAGGCTGGCAATTGTGCGAATATGAACATTGCTTCTATCTTTCTTATAGGTAATATAAGCTTTTATCAAGTTTTCTAATCATTTTAAGTCCTCTCATCTAATCATTTAAGTCCTCGTCCAGGACTTAGACAAAGGGGTTTTGTAGCCCTGCCTTTTTATTAATTGTTTATACTCATGTGCTTAATCGTGTATTTACGTCGTGTTTTACAGGCCTATATAATTTTATCTTAGATTCCCGGTTTCAAAACAAACACCTCCATCCTCTCCCAAACTCTCGTGAAAATTGACCGCTGGTGTAGATGACCATATAAATAAATAAAACCCTAGCTTAACTGATCGCACAAAAAAAAAATTTAAGGATAAAACATTTGTGCAAGTACGTTTGGTGGAACTGGCTAGCGCGTGTATATTAAGATAAATAGTTTTTCGAATCTCTCTGGCGTCACTTTTCTTTAGTTGTTTTATCTTTTAGTAGAAAAGAGTGAGAAATTGTTGTTCGATTTAGGTTATATCATTTAAACAAAGCCTAAGTATATCAATTAAAAGATAGCACTATTTATACTATATAAGTTAGGTATTAGCTATCACGCATTAAGTTATATGTAACAATTTAATTTGTTTAAATTTGTATTTTTAAATTAAAACTTTTTGACATCCGTATCAACGTCACTCTCTATGGTCATTACAAATAAATTAACCAGAAGAATAAGAAGAAGGTGATATCTTTAAGAAGAAGGGATAGGCCTGCACTAGACTAAACTGCATTCTGCCTGCACTACAAAGCCTTTTTACCAAGAAAAAGAAATTTGCCATACAGTAATGGTGCAGTATGCTTATTTGAACTTTTTTTACTTTGCACTGTGCCATTTTCATAATCATGCACTTACTGTGACTAAACTTAACAACTTGGCCAAGTAGATAATTAATGGCATCTGTATGTTGGATAACAATCCTGCCATTTAGCCAAAAACTCCGCTGTTTACATTTAAGTTTCAGTTTGAGTTCAAATAAGCATGGCTCTATTTTACAGTAAAAAAGAAAAGTACTTACAGAAGTTTGCTCTCTATCTCTCTCTGTAGTTAAACAAGTCGTCGTCCTGATCTCTACTTTTGTTCTCCAGCTTTTTGCATTTCTTCTTCCTCTTCAAAGCCAAATGTAGCTTGAGCAAAATCGCCCGAAGATTGCAAAGACAATAGAGCGTCCGTAGTTAAAGCTGTACTCAATTGGAAAGGCTATATAGGACTAAATAAAAATCGGCAGCAGTTATTCGTTTGCGGGCAGTCATCGCCGAAGGTTGCACGCCGCCGAGTTTCGGTTCGGCTTCGGGGACAAATTGTATGGACTCAGTGGGTCCTTAAAAATTGGTCTCCTTATGAACGGGAACATATATTCCTTTACTGAATCATGAAGTTTCACTAATATTTTCTTGTCAATTTCGAAGAGCCTCTGTGGTCTAGCTTCTTGAAGTTCTCCACTTGACTAGCGTCTTCAAGAAGGCCCTGAGGGAAAATGTCCGGAAAAAAGAATGTTGAAGAAAAAACATCCCCTAAACTATCAAGTAACGTGAATGTGGGTGGTTATAAGATGAGATTTCTGAAATCGACCAGAATAAGTACCATAAGTGATATTTGTTTTATGTTTTGTATATGGTTGTATATGTTATTTGTTCTTTTTTGTATGTTTGATTTATTGTTTATTATTTTTACTATGTTTTAAATATTCATATAAAATAAAATGAAACTATTATATAAAAATGGCTGTTATATCACTTGTAACTCTTATTTTTTATTTTCAGCCAAGTCAACACTTCCTGCGTTAACTTTTGACGAAGAAGCTGCCCATCAAGGTATTACTTGTGTTTTATGTCGAGTTGAGAGGCTTAGGCCAACGGGATATCGCTGGACTATCATAGCAGGAGTGATTAACAATTTGTTATTCTGTTTTGTTATTTTTTTGGATGTTTGATTTATTGTTTATTATTTTTACTATGTTTCAAATATTCAAATAAAATGAAAATATTATATATAAATGGCTGTTAAATCAATTTTAACTGCCTGCGTTAACTTTTGACGAAGAAGCTGCCCATCAAGGTATTACTGGTGTTTTATGTCCTGTTGCTAAGCTTAGGCCAACGGAATATCGTTGGACTATCAAAGCAGGAGTGATTAACAATTTGTTAATCTGTTTTGTTATTTGTTTTTTTGTATGTTTGATTTATTGTTTATTATTTTTACTATGTTTTAAATATTCAAGTAAAATGAAACTATGATATAAAAATGGCTGTTAAATCAATTGTAACAGTTATTTTTTTTCAGCCAAGTCAACACTTCCTGCGTTAACTTTTGACGAAGAAGCTGCCCATGAAGGTATCATGTCCTGTTTTATGTTCTGGTGTTTTATGTCCTGTTGCTAGGCTTAGGCCAACGGGATATCGTTGGACTATCAAAGCAAGAGTGATTAACAAAAGTGAAATAGTAAAACTGACGAATTCCAGGGAGGAAAAAGTATTTAAGGAAAAGGTGTTCCAATCCATTTCCGTGATACAAGCGGTGTGAGACAGGCCAGTGCCTTTTCAGGAAATGTGGACCGATTTAACCGTATTTTAGAAGTCAGAATAGCGTACCTTATAAGTAACTTGGTAGTTAAGAAAGTGAATGTGGATAGCTATATGCTGGGATTTCTGAAATCAACCAAAATAAGTACCATAAGTGATATTTGTTTTACTGTTTGTATATATTATTTTTTTTTGTATGTTTGATTTATTGTTTATTATTTTTTATGTTTTAAATATTCAAATAAAATGAAACTATTATATATAAATGGCTGTTAAGTCAATTGTAACTGTTATTTTTTATTTTCAGCCACGTCAACACTTCCTGCGTTAACTTTTGACGAAGAGCTGCCAATCAAGGTATTACTAGTGTTTTATGTCCTGTTGCTAGGCTTAGGCCAACGGGATATCGTTGGACTATCAAAGCAGGAGTTATTAACAAAAATGAAATAGAAACAAGCATGAATTCCAGGGAGGGAAAAGTATTTGAGGAAAAAGTATTCCACATCCATTCCCATGATACAAGCGGTGTGACACGGGCCAGTGCCTTTTCAGGAAATGTGGACCAATTTCACCGTATTTTAGAAGTCAGAAAAGTGTACCTTATAAATAACTTGGTAGTTAAGAAAGTGAATGTGGGTGACTATAAGCTAAGATTTCTGAAATCAACCAAAATAAGTGCCATAAGTGATATTTGTTTTTTCTGTTTGTGTAAGTTTGTATCTGTTTTTTTTTGTGTTTGATTTATTGTTTATTATTTTTACTATGTTTTAAATATTAAAATAAAATGGAACTATTATATATAAATGGTTGATAAATTAAATGTAACTATTATTTTTTATTTTGTGCCACGTCAACACCTCCTGCGTTAACTTTTGACGAAGAAGCTGCCAATGGCGATTTTTCTGGTGTTTTATGTCCTGTTGCTAGGCTTAGGCCAACGGGATATCGTTGGACTATCAAAGCAGGAGTGCTTAACAAAAGTGAAATAGTATAAGGGAGGATGTCTGCTCATTAAGAGATTTTTCTAATGTGTTGAGGTCTTTTAAAGTGATTTTATACCCTCTGGAAAACCAATACAAAAGTAAAGAAACGAGAATTATTGGTTTGTTCTAGTGTTGTAATTGGTAAAATTTGGTCACTGTAAAATTTGATATTTTACGGACCTCCGTAAAATTGGAAGCTTTGGGAGTGCTCTAGCCTAAACAAAGCAAGTGTAATGTTTGTTTTAGTAACTTTTATTACTTTATTGATAATTTAAATTATTTTGAGAGAGTGATAATTTAATTACAATTTTGTTTGATATTTAACCTGCATTTTCAAACCAAAAAATACAAATTTTTGCGGAATTTTAAACGTTTATAAATATAGATTAGTGAAAGTCAGAAAAAATGGGTGGTCTATTTATCATTCGTGTCTAATAGTTTATAGGTTTTACAAATTTTTAAATAATCTGGTTTTTGTCATTAATGTTATGGGCAACAGTTTATAAAAGTAGACAAGATCAATTATTTTAATTTCTAACTAAGTTCTTGAGGGATTAAATTTTTTTCTTCAATGAAAATGTTTATTAGGTGGGTTTTATTTGTTATTTCAGCAACAATTTGACTTATTTAATTGACTTAAGGCCGTGATTAAGCGAACTTGAAAATATCAAGATTCAAAATTGAAGTTAGGGTAGCCTTCTGTCTCTGTTCCATAAAATGGAACTATTATATATAAATGGTTGATAAATTAAATGTAACTATTATTTTTTATTTTGTGCCACGTCAACACCTCCTGCGTTAACTTTTGACGAAGAAGCTGCCAATGGCGATATTTCTGGTGTTTTATGTCCTGTTGCTAGGCTTAGGCCAAGGGGATATCGTTGGACTATCAAAGCAGGAGTGATTAAAGAAAGTGAAATAGTATAAGGGAGGATGTCTGCTCATTAAGAGATTTTTCTAATGTGTTGAGGTCTTTTAAAGTGATTTTATACCCTCTGGAAAACCAATGCAGAAGTAAAGAAACGAGAATTATTGGTTTGTTCTAGTGTTGTAATTGGTAAAATTTGGTCACTGTAAAATTTTATATTTTATGGACCTCCGTAAAATTGGAAGCTTTGGGAGTGCTCTAGCCTAAACAAAGCAAGTGTAATGTTTGTTTTAGTAACTTTTATTACTTTATTGATAATTGAAATTATTTTGAGAGAGTTTTGGCAACTTTGGCAAACGGGATATCGTTGGATATCCCTTTCTTGTGTTTTTTACGAATATAATAATCACTTTTACCACAAATTCAAATTTAAGCACTTTTTGAGCTCTTAAAAATGACGAATTTTCGATTAAAGTACGAGTTATCCGTCATTTTCGACAAAATAATACTACATTTTCTCCGCACCACTTTTGAAAAAATAATACTACATTTTCCCAATGCTAAGATTATTTATAATAGGGTTAGGTTAAAAAGAACTTAAATTTGAATTTGCGGTGGAAGCGATTATTATATTCATTAAGAGCATAAAAAAAGCATCGAGCGGTATATTCACTTTATACAAAAGCCAGTTATATGGTTTGCTATAAATTTACCGTAGTACGCCCTTGCTGCAGGGCGAAGAAGCTGCCCATCAAGGTATTACTGGTGTTTTATGTCCTGTTGCTAGGCTTAGGCCAACGGGATATCGTTGGACTATCAAAGCAGGAGTGAATAACAATTTGTTAATCTGTTTTGTTATTTGTTTTTTTTTGTATGTTTGATTTATCGTTTATTATTTTTTAGTAGGTTTTAAATATTTAAATAAAATGAAACTATTATATATAAACGGCTGTTAAATCAATTGTAACTGTTATTTTTTATTTTCAGCCAAGTCAACACCTCCTGCGTTAACTTTTGACGAAGAAGCTGCCAATGGCGATATTTCTGGTGTTTTATGTCCTGTTGCTAGGCTTAGGCCAACGGGATATCGTTGGACTATCAAAGAAGGAGTGATTAACAAAAGTGAAATAGTAAAACTCATAAATTCCAGGGAGGAAAAAGTATTTAAGGAAAAGGTGTTCCAATCCATTTCCGTGATACAAGCGGGGTGAGACAGGCCAGTGCCTTTTCAGAAAACGTGGACCGATTTCACCCTATTTTAGTAGTCGGAAAAGTGTACGGTATAAGTAACTTGGTAGTTAAGAAAGTGAATGTGGGTGGCTGTAAGCTAAGATTTTTGAAATCAACCAAAATAAGTACCATAAGTGATACTTGTTTTACTGTTTGTATAAGTTTGTATATGTTTTTTTTATGTTTGATTTGTTGTTTATTATTTTTACTATGTTTTAAATATTCAAACAAAATGAAACTATTATATATAAATGGTTGATAAGTTAATTTTAACTATTATTTTTTATTTTCAGCCACGTCAACACCTCCTGCGTTAACTTTTGACGAAGAAGCTGCCCATCAAGGTATTACTGGTGTTTTATGTCCTGTTGCAAGGCTTTGGCAAACGGGATATCGTTGGATATTCATTTCTTATGTTTTTTATGAATATAATAATCACTTACCACAAATTCAAATTTAAGCACTTTTTAAGCTCTTAAAAATGACAAATTCTCGATTAAAGTACGATTTATCCGTCATATCTTACAAAATAATACTACAGTTTCTCAGTGCTCAAATTATTTATAATAGGGTTAAGTTTAAAGTACTTAAATCTGAATTTGCGGTAGAAGCGATTATTATATTCATAGAGCATAAAAAAAGCATCGAGCGGTATATTAACTTTACACAAAATCCAGTTAAATGGTTTGCTATACATTTACCGTAGTACACCCTTGCTGCAGGGCACGGTGCCTTATTGTAACAAGCTAAATGACCATACATTAGGGAATACCCGGGCATTGGAGCACCATTGCTAGAAAAATTTAGGATTTGTGAATGTCAGGGTAGTATAGCTTTAGAATATACTGTTAGTAAGAGTAAACCTATGCATAGAAACACAAAAGTCAATGTTAGTTCATACAAACACATGCCACTAGGCTGTTCCAAATGAAAGATTATCTCAAAATAGTTGTATGAAGTTGTTTGTAAAAGGAAAATGCTGATATGACTATAACTGACTATAGCAAGATTGAGTACTATTGGAACAAGGTGAGGGTAGGGGCATCCAAAGGCAGGGGAAAGAGCTACGGCCCCCCCCCCTCCAGGAAGGTCTGTTGGTAAAAATTCTGGAAAATTTTGACTGGTGCGGCGAAGCCGTGCCAGTCAAAATTTCATCGATTCACCTGAACTTGATGATTTTCAGGGAATCTTCGAGATTATTGCTCAGGGAATCTACCATAATTTTTTTCAGGTAAATCCTCGACCAATTCCGGTAAATTTTTGATGCGGTAAAATCTAAAACAAAATCAGTAAAATTCTGAAGCTACACCACCCGAATCAGGAAGGTCTCAGGACGCCCCTGGGGGGATTGCTACTGAATAAGCAGCACAGTGTGAGGCACATCAAAGTAAAGCATTCTGTACTATTGCATATCAAGACAAGCAACTTGTTCATAAAGTTACTATACAACTACGCAGGCTATAAAGTATTCGTTGGGTTTACAGGGTTACATATAGCCTGTATTGTCTGCGAAAATAAGTCTGGTCATTTTGCCCTGGTAGAGGAAGAAAGCAGGCCATATAGCCTGTTTAGTACCATGGACATATTCAGAGCTATTTCAGCAGTTTTACTTAGTGTTGATTATCCTGAAATATCCTGGAAAGAAAGCAGTGACAATACAAAAGCTGTAGGGATCGAACTTGAGGTACGAGTTGGTAGAAATCTGAAACAACAGCGTGTTGTTTTATAACACACAGCCAACAGACAGCCAACAAGTCCCTCAATTAAGGGACATCCCTGGATTATCTCCTCGTGTTCGACTTGATTTTTTTAACGATGTCTTAAAGATTGATGAATTAAGCGACATAGTTGATTTATTTCCAAATAATCTCAAAATATTTATTTGCTCCGTAATTTTTTGGCTCAAAACCAAGGAAAACCAAGTTTCAAAACCAAGAAAGCACCAATTACAAAGTTTAGTGATAATGTCGTTGATGGATAAAATTCCTTGTAAAGTGCCAGAATCAGAAAGTTCAAGCAATGGCAGTATATGTCAACTTTGCAACAAAGTATGTACAAAGGACTGTCTTGTTGCAAAAATAAAACTTCGAGAATTGTTTCAAGTTACGGAAGAATTTAAAGACAAATATACAAAAGACGAAGGCTATGACAAAGATACGGTCCACACGTTTGTTGAGTTTGAAGTTATATTTCTGTGTGCAACCATTTTAAATCAGCTGCTTCAGTATCCGTATCCTGAAAGTAATATTATGACATTTTACAATGGACCATTTCTGTATTGGTCTGACAAGGTGTAAAAGACTCTAAAAAAGACTCAAAAAGGGGGCAAGTCAATATGGATGGAAAAAGTTGAAAAAGCATGTTCTTTTCACTCCTTAGTGAAGGTTGTTGACACGATTATTGAGCGTAGCGAAATAGGGAAGAGTAATTCTAAAAAAAAATCTAAGAAGAAGGGTAATTCTAAAAAACAAGGGGCTTCAAACAGCGGTGCATCAAACAGATTTGCTGCACTTCCGCCTTCAGATTCAACTAATTTACACGCTTTTTATAATTTCCTCATGACAACTGAATCGTAAAATATCTTATGCCACCGAAACCAAATTTCATTAGAATCACTGAAAAGAGCTTACCATGCGGTCAATTACCAACTGGTAATTTTCTTGTTTAACCAGGCTTCTTGTAGTATAGCTTCTCATAGTGCAGTTATGCTGTTACTAATAGCCAATTAGCTAAGTAAAGGTCCTTGCAAACACCTGAGTAGGTATTATGGGTCTCATTTACATTAAGCCCAAAACTGTATTGTTCAAAAAGGATAATACCATGGATAATACTATAGATACACTTGAGCCGAATAAGGTGAATCAATACAATACCCAAAACTGTATTGTTCAAAAAAGGATAATACCATGGATAATACTATAGATACACTTGAGGTGAATAATGACTGAAGCTTTGAGTACTCCTAAGATTAATGTTTTAAATAGACAATGAAGAAAATTTATTAAAATGGACCCCTGGATGGGGTCCCTCCTATACATCAGAGAGCTGAATAGTTTTGTTTGGTGTAGGTTGGAAAGAGAAGAAGTTTGTTGAAAATGTGCATTAAAAGGCTTAGAGCAGTAGTAGTGGTTAGAGCTCTTCTCTACTCACCAACCAAACAAATGATAAGATCCATCATTCCTATAGTGACAATGCAACCTGCTTCCTTAATTCCATAAACAGACTTTTAATACCAGAAGCCCAAATTTAATGTCACATTCTAAACCTGCCAACAGAACTCCATTGATATTTATGCTCATCCTGATTCAGTAGTTTTTGTGCATTGTGCTCCCACAGGTGTTAGCAGCAAATCTTGCTTGACGTGTAAACCAGACATTTGAATTTTGCTCAAAGTTAATGAACCTAGAAAAAGGCTTAAAAAAGCCAAAGTTTTGGAAAATTTGTATAAGCAGGGCTTTGGTTTTCATTATTCCAATAGTTTAAATGTTGGAACTTAAAAAGTGAACAGTGCAAGGTGTGCTCTAAGGAAATTACTTTTTTCAGTTTTTCCATGTTTTGTGGCCTACACTTTTACTTAAAATTAATTTTTATGAAGCAGAAAAAAATCAATGTTCCAGAAATGTTTGTAGTAATGTGCATCACTGTAGTGATTTCAGAAATTCAGAAACAACAACCCACAAATATGTGACCGACAAACTCAGAGCACTATGTTTCTTTTCATTACCATTATATTACACTTTTGCGGGTATCAACGAGTGTGCTGTCACTGTCGCTCAAAGAATTTGAAAATGAGCCTGGAAAACTGTTCGAGATTATCAGTGGAAAGACCAAAAAGTCAGCGGCATGGACCTTTTTGGCAAACTTATAATGAAAAAAGATTCTGCTGTGAAAATTGTTGATTCAGAGAATTACTACTGCAAAGTTTGTTTTCAGCAAGCAGACAAGGAGAAGGTTCTGAAGTGTATTTACAAGGGACTAGCCAGATACAAGAGGGGATTTAGCACTGGAAATCTCTTAACCCGTCTAAAGGCTGTCCACGAATCTGATGCAGAAGTTCAGAGATTGCTCAAGGTTGCAGACAAAGCAGGTGGTACAAATAAAGGGAAATCTGACATTTTCAAGTCATTTAGGGACACTCCTAGATCATATGCAAGCATTAGCAAAGAAGCAAAAAGTATCCTTGGACGCAACATTGCACTTCTTTGTAGTGCTGACTGTTTACTATTTGGATTAGTGAATGGGAAAGGATTTGGAGATTTCTGTGTGAAGCATGATATTGTAGCTAATACAGGTGACCTACCCAGTGACAGACACAATGCAACAAATTGTGTACAGGACATTTACACTTCTTGTTTCAAAGCCATTAAGGAGCTGCTCACTAAAAAATCTGAGCTCGTGAAAGACACAGTTGCTGTTACTCTTGATATTTCGACTGACTCATGCCAACACCTTAGTTACCAGTGCCACCGCCTCATATATCTGAATGATGAGTTCGAAATGCGAAATGGGGCTCTTACTAACTTGTGCTTCAAGACTGATCGGCATACCACCGAAAATATCTGCAAAGACTACTGTGCTACTTTGAGACTATTTGACATCGCAGGAAAAAACTCGGCAATGGTACATGACAGATCATATACACATGATCTGTGTATATGACACAGAGGATCAAATACTGTGAAAGCTTGCCACCTGGACCGTTTAGACTCCAAGTCTCGAGATGTTCCTGACAGAGTAGATCATTTCGGTCAAGTCATCCGTTGCAGATGCGTATTGCGTGAAATTCCTAACATAGAAGATCCAAAGCAGAGATCGAAACTGCTGATCATACCCGGGAGAGAGTTCAATAGGGTTTCGGGTAAGCAATTTAAAAACACAGAATAAGCTTGTTCCATTGTCCTTTTCTTCCATTTATTGCTCATGGACTCCATAGCCTCACCATAGCTGATGGAATATTTCAGGTATATGAGGATGGAGAGGTGGTGAAAAAGGCAAGATTGATTGTCAAGGCCCTCACATACAAAGGTGCAGATCTTACAAAGGAGATTGACTTTGAACGTGCGGCAAACTTTTTTTAATTGAAACATTTAGTGATTTAGATGAGGCTCTTGAAACTGATGCTCAGTTTCCCATTTTACATGTTGCTGATGGGCTGCCTCCCATGTTACCTAGTCATGATTATTAAAAATAACACAAACTAGACTTTCCCACAAAGTGAAACTCCACTTTCAGCATGATCCAGAGCATTCTTCAACACAAAAGTCCTTTGTCAAGTGTTCAGTGCAAAATAGGGAAACCAGAGCTTGTGCCAGACGACTACATAGTGGAACTTATGAGCGTAAGAAGGGTGAATACCAGCCAATATTGGAAAAGGAAGAATATATGTCATAAAGAAGAAAAACCTCACATCAAAGGCAAAACTATGAAGGAAAAACTTAAATTCATCCCCAAGACAAGGAATACAAGGCAGATAGAAGCAAAAACGAAGTTTATTGGCAAAAAAAGAAGAGACAAAACCCTTATTATGGTGATAAGGCTGTTACATCTGAAATGGCTCTACAGCGAAATTTGGCAACCCTCAAAAGAAAGAGAAGGGTTGCCCAGGCAAAAGAAATAGTACCTGTCTTTACAGAAGATTTTCAATTTGCATTCAATTTTCCTTTTGGGCCTGTCGATGTGTACTATTTGTGGATGTTGAAGGTACAACCTTGGAGCATTGAAGAATTTAGAGGCTGGCATTTGTGCGAATAGGAAGATAGCTTCTATCTGTCTTATAGGTAATATAATCTTCTATCAAGTTTTCTAATCATTTTAAGTCCTCTCATCTAATCATCTAAGTCCTCGTCCAGGACATAGACAAAGGGGTTTTGTAGCCCTACCTTTTTATTAATTGTTTATACGCATGTGCTTAATCGTATATTTACGTCGTGTTTTACAGGCCTATATTATTTATCTTAGATTCCCAGTTTCAGAACAAACACCTCCGTCCTCTCCCTAACTCTCGTGAAAATTTACCGCTAGTGTAGATGACCATATCAATAAACAAAACCACAGCTTAACCGATTGCACAAAACAATTTTTAAAGATAAAACATTCGTGCAAATACGTTTGGCAGAATTGGCTAGCGCGTGTATATTAAGATAAATAGTCTTTCGAATCTCTCTGGTGTCACTTTTTCTTAGTTGTTTATTTTTTGGTAGAAAAGAGTGAGAAATTGTTGTTCGTTTTAGGTTTTATCGTTTAAACAAATCCTAAGTACATCAATTCAAAGATAGTACTATTTATGCTATATAAGTTCAGATATTATTTATCACGCATTAAGTTATATGTAACAATTTAATTTGTTTAAATTTGTATGTTTAAATTAAAACTTTTCGACATCCGTATTAACGTCACTCTGTACAGTCATTACAAATATTTTAACCAGAAGAATAAGAAGAAGGTGATATCTTTAAGAAGAAAGGATAGGCCTGCACTAGGCTAGACTGCATTCTAACTGCACTACACAGCCTTTTTACCAGGAAATGGAAATGTACCATACAGTAATGGTACAATATGCTTATTTGATTTTTTTTTTACTTTGCACTGTGCCATTTTCATAATCATCCACTTACTGTGACTAAAGTTAACAACTTGGCCAAGTAGATAATTAATAGCATCTGTATTTTGGATGATCATCCTGCCATTTAGCCCAAAACTCCGCTGTTTACATTTAAGTTTCAGTTACAGTTCAAATAAGCATAGCTCTATTTTACAGTACAAAAGTAAAGTACTTAAAGATGTTTGTTCTATCTCTCTCTGTAGTTAAAAAAGTCGTCGTCCTGATCTCCACTTTTATTCTCCAGGTTTTTGTGTTTCTTCGACATGTTTTCAGTGACGGCCCACTGAGTTATTTTCGGTGGCGCACCGCCGACTTTCGGCGCGGCTTCAGGGACTAATTGTAAAGACTCAGTGGGTCCTTAAAAAATTGGTCTCCTTATGAACGGGAACATATATTCCTTTACTGAGTCATAAAGTTTCACTGATATTTCATTGTCAATTTCGAAAAACCGCTCTGGTCTAGCTTATTTAAGTTCTCCACTTGACTAGCGTCTTGAAGAAGGCCCTGAGGAGAATATATCTGGAAAAAAGAATCTTGAAGAAAAAACATCCCATAAACTATCAAGTAACATGAATGTGGGTGGCTATAAGCTGAAATTTCTGATATCAACCAAAATAAGTACCATAAGTGATATTTGTTTTATGTTTTGTATATGTTTATATATGTTATTTCTTTTTTTTGTATGTTTGATTTATTGTTTATTATTTTTACTTCGTTTCAAATATTCAAATAAAATGAAACTATTGCATATAACTGGTTGTTAAATCAATTGTAACTGTCACTTTTTATTTTCAGCCAAGTCAACACTTCCTGCGTTAACTTTTGACGAAGAAGCTGCCCATCAAGGCATTACTGGTGTTTTATGTCCTGTTGCTAGGCTTAGTCCAACGGGATATCGTTGGACTATCAAAGCAGGAGTGATTGACAATTTGTTATTCTGTTTTGTTATTTGTTCTTTTTTGTATGTTTGATTTATTGTTTATTATTTTTATTATGTTTTAAATATTCAAATAAAATGAAACTATTATATATAAATGGCTGTTAAATCAATTGTAACTGTTAATTTTATTTTCAGCAACGTCCAACTTCCAGCGTTAACTTTTGACGAACAAGTTGCCCATCAAGGTATTACTGGTGTTTTATGTCCTGTTGCTAGGCTTAGGTCAACGGGATATCGTTGGACTATCAAAGCAGGAGTGATTAACAAAAGTGAAATAGAAACACGCATGAATTACAGGGAGGGAAAAGTATTTGAGGAAAAAGTGTTCCACGTCCATTTCCGTGATACAAGCTGTGTGTGACAGGCCAGTTCCTTTTCAGGAAATGTGGACCGATTTCACCGTATTTTAGAAGTCGGAAAAGTTTACCTTATAAGTAACTTGGTAGTTAAGAAAGGAATGTGGGTGGTTATAAGCTGATATTTGTGAAATCAACCAAAATAAATACCATAAGTGATATTTGTTTTACTGTTTGTGTATGTTATTTGTTTTTTTGTATGTTTGGTTTATTGTTTATTATTTTTACTGTTTTAAATATTATCAAATAAAATGAAACTATTATATATAAATGGCTGTTAAATCAATTGTAACTGTTATTTTTTATTTTCAGCCACGTCAACCTTTCCTAGGTTAACTTTTGACGAAGAAGGTGCCCATCAAGGAATTACTGGTGTTTTATGTCCTGTTGCTAGGCTTAGGCCAACGGGATATCGTTTGACTATCAAAGCAGGAGTGATTAACAAAATGGAAATAGTAAGACACATGAATTCCAGGGAAGGAAAAGTATTTGAGGAAAAAGAATTACAAGTCCATTTCCACGATACAAGCGGTGTGATACAGGCCAGTGCCTTTTCAGGAAATGTGGACCGATTTAACCGTATTTTAGAAGTCAGAATAGTGTACCTTATAAGTAACTTGGTAGTTAAGAAAGTGAATGTGGATAGCTATATGCTGGGATTTCTGAAATCAACCAAAATAAGTACCATAAGTGATATTTGTTTTACTGTTTGTATATATTATTTTTTTTTGTATGTTTGATTTATTGTTTATTATTTTTTTATGTTTTAAATATCCAAATAAAATGAAACTATTATATATAAATGGCTGTTAAATCAATTGTAACTGTTATTTTTTATTTTCAGCCACGTAAACACTTCCTGCGTTAACTTTTGACGAAGAGCTGCCAATCAAGGTATTACTAGTGTTTTATGTCCTGTTGCTAGGCTTAGGCCAACGGGATATCGTTGGACTATCAAAGCAGGAGTTATTAACAAAAATGAATTAGAAACAAGCATGAATTCCAGGGAGGGAAAAGTATTTGAGGAAAAAGTATTCCACATCCATTTCCATGATACAAGCGGTGTGACACGGGCCAGTGCCTTTTCAGGAAATGTGGACCAATTTCACCGTATTTTAGAAGTCAGAAAATGTGTACCTTATAAATAACTTGGTAGTTAAGAAAGTGAATGTGGGTGACTATAAGCTAAGATTTCTGAAATCAACCAAAATAAGTGCCATAAGTGATATTTGTTTTACTGTTTGTGTAAGTTTGTGTCTGTTTTTTTTTGTGTTTGATTTATTGTTTATTATTTTTACTATGTTTTAAATATTCAAATAAAATGGAACTACTATATATAAATGGTTGATAAATTAAATGTAACTATTATTTTTTATTTTGTGCCACGTCAACACCTCCTGCGTTAACTTTTGACGAAGAAGCTGCCAATGGCGATATTTCTGGTGTTTTATGTCCTGTTGCTAGGCTTAGGCCAACGGGATATAGTTGGACTATCAAAGCAGGAGTGATTAACAAAAGTGAAATAGTATAAGGGAGGATGTCTGCTCATTAAGAGATTTTTCTAATGTGTTGAGGTCTTTTAAAGTGATTTTATCCCCTCTGGAAAACCAATGCAGAAGTAAAGAAACGAGAACTATTGGTTTGTTCTAGTGTTGTAATTGGTAAAATTTGGTCACTGTAAAATTTGATATTTTACGGACCTCCGTAAAATTGGAAGCTTTGGGAGTGCTTTAGCCTAAACAAAGCAAGTGTAATGTTTGTTTTAGTAACTTTTATTACTTTATTGATAATTGAAATTATTTTGAGAGAGTGATAATTTAATTACAATTTTGTTTGATATTTAACCTGCATTTTCAAACCAAAAAATACAAATTTTTGTGGAATTTTAAACGTTTATAAATATAGATTAGTGAAAGTAATAAAAAATGGGTGGTCTATTTATCATTCGTGTCTAATAGTTTATAGGTTTTACAAATTTTTAAATAATCTGGTTTTTGTCATTAATGTTATGGGCAACAGTTTATAAAAGTAGACAAGATCAGTTATTTTAATTTCTAACTAAGTTCTTGAGGGATTAAATTTTTTTCTTCAATGAAAATGTTTATTAGGTGGGTTTTATTTGTTATTTCAGCAACAATTTGACTTACTTAATTGACTTAAGGCCGTGATTAAGCGAACTTGAAAATATCAAGATTCAAAATTGAAGTTAGGGTAGCCTTCTGTCTCTGTTCCATAAAATGGAACTTTTATATATAAATGGTTGATAAATTAAATGTAACTATTATTTTTTATTTTGTGCCATGTCAACACCTCCTGCGTTAACTTTTGACGAAGAAGCTGCCAATGGCGATATTTCTGGTGTTTTATGTCCTGTTGCTAGGCTTAGGCCAACGGGATATCGTTGGACTATCAAAGCAGGAGTGATTAACAAAAGTGAAATAGTAAAACTCATAAATTCCAGGGAGGAAAAAGTATTTAAGGAAAAGGTGTTCCAATCCATTTCCGTGATACAAGCGGTGTGAGACAAGCCAGTGCCTTTTCAGGAAACGTGGACCGATTTCACCCTATTTTAGTAGTCGGAAAAGTGTACGGTATAAGTAACTTGGTAGTTAAGAAAGTGAATGTGGGTGGCTGTAAGCTAAGATTTTTGAAATCAACCAAAATAAGTACCATAAGTGATATTTGTTTTACTGTTTGTATAAGTTTGTATATGTTTTTTTTATGTTTGATTTGTTGTTTATTATTTTTACTATGTTTTAAATATTCAAACAAAATGAAACTATTATATATAAATGGTTGATAAGTTAATTTTAACTATTATTTTTTATTTTCAGCCACGTCAACACCTCCTGCGTCAAGTTTTGACGAAGAAGCTGCCCATCAAGGTATTACTGGTGTTTTATGTCCTGTTGCTAGGCTTTGGCAAACGGGATATCGTTGGATATTCATTTCTTATATTTTTTATGAATATAATAATCACTTACCACAAATTCAAATTTAAGCACTTTTTAAGCTCTTAAAAATGACGAATTTTCGATTAAAGTACGAGTTATCCGTCATTTTCGACAAAATGATACTACATTTTCTCCGCACCACTTTTGAAAAAATAATACTACATTTTCCCAATGCTAAGATTATTTATAATAGGGTTAGGTTAAAAAGAACTTAAATTTGAATTTGCGGTGGAAGCGATTATTATATTCATTAAGAGCATAAAAAAAGCGTCGAGCGGTATATTCACTTTATACAAAAGCCAGTTATATGGTTTGCTATAAATTAACCGTAGTACGCCCTTGCTGCAGGGCGAAGAAGCTGCCCATCAAGGTATTACTGGTGTTTTATGTCCTGTTGCTAGGCTTAGGCCAACGGGATATCGTTGGACTATCAAAGCAGGAGTGATTAACAATTTGTTAATCTGTTTTGTTATTTATTTTTTTTGTATGTTTGATTTATCGTTTATTATTTTTTAGTAGGTTTTAAATATTTAAATAAAATGAAACTATTATATATAAACGGCTGTTAAATCAATTGTAACTGTTATTTTTTATTTTCAGCCAAGTCAACACCTCCTGCGTTAACTTTTGACGAAGAAGCTGCCAATGGCGATATTTCTGGTGTTTTATGTCCTGTTGCTAGGCTTAGGCCAACGGGATATCGTTGGACTATCAAAGCAGGAGTGATTAACAAAAGTGAAATAGTAAAACTCATAAATTCCAGGGAGGAAAAAGTATTTAAGGAAAAGTGTTCCAATCCATTTCCGTGATACAAGCGGTGTGAGACAGGCCAGTGCCTTTTCAGAAAACGTGGACCGATTTCACCCTATTTTAGTAGTCGGAAAAGTGTACGGTATAAGTAACTTGGTAGTTAAGAAAGTGAATGTGGGTGGCTGTAAGCTAAGATTTTTGAAATCAACCAAAATAAGTACCATAAGTGATATTTGTTTTACTGTTTGTATAAGTTTGTATATGTTTTTTTTATGTTTGATTTGTTGTTTATTATTTTTACTATGTTTTAAATATTCAAACAAAATGAAACTATTATATATAAATGGTTGATAAGTTAATTTTAACTATTATTTTTTATTTTCAGCCACGTCAACACCTCCTGCGTTAACTTTTGACGAAGAAGCTGCCCATCAAGGTATTACTGGTGTTTTATGTCCTGTTGCTAGGCTTTGGCAAACGGGATATCGTTGGATATTCATTTCTTATGTTTTTTATGAATATAATAATCACTTACCACAAATTCAAATTTAAGCACTTTTTAAGCTCTTAAAAATGACAAATTCTCGATTAAAGTACGAGTTATCCGTCATATCTTACAAAATAATACTACAGTTTCTCAGTGCTCAAATTATTTATAATAGGGTTAGGTTTAAAGTACTTAAATCTGAATTTGCGGTAGAAGCGATTATTATATTCATAGAGCATAAAAAAAGCATCGAGCGGTATATTAACTTTACACAAAATCCAGTTAAATGGTTTGCTATACATTTACCGTAGTACACCCTTGCTGCAGGGCACGGTGCCTTATTGTAACAAGCTAAATGACCATACATTAGGGAATACCCGGGCATTGGAGCACCATTGCTAGAAAAATTTAGGATTTGTGAATGTCAGGGTAGTATAGCTTTAGAATATACTGTTAGTAAGAGTAAACCTATGCATAGAAACACAAAAGTCAATGTTAGTTCATACAAACACATGCCACTAGGCTGTTCCAAATGAAAGATTATCTCAAAATAGTAGTATGAAGTTGTTTGTAAAAGGAAAATGCTGATATGACTATAACTGACTATAGCAAGATTGAGTGCTATTGGAACAAGGTGAGGGTAGGGGCATCCAAAGGCAGGGGAAAGAGCTACGCCCCCCCCCCCTCCAGGAAGGTCTGTTGGTAAAAATTCTGGAAAATTTTGACTGGTGCGGCGAAGCCGTGCCAGTCAAAATTTCATCGATTCACCTGAACTTGATGATTTTCAGGGAATCTTCGAGATTATTGCTCAGGGAATCTACCATAATTTTTTTCAGGTAAATCCTCGACCAATTCCGGTAAATTTTTGATGCGGTAAAATCTAAAACAAAATCAGTAAAATTCTGAAGCTACACCACCCGAATCAGGAAGGTGTCAGGACGCCCCTGGGGGGATTGCTACTGAATAAGCAGCACAGTGTGAGGCACATCAAAGTAAAGCATTCTGTACTATTGCATATCAAGACAAGCAACTTGTTCATAAAGTTACTATACAACTACGCAGGCTATAAAGTATTCGTTGGGTTTACAGGGTTACATATAGCCTGTATTGTCTGCGAAAATAAGCCTGGTCATTTTGCCCTGGTAGAGGAAGAAAGCAGGCCATATAGCCTGTTTAGTGCCATGGACATATTCAGAGCTATTTCAGCAGTTTTACTTAGTGTTGATTATCCTGAAATATCCTGGAAAGAAAGCAGTGACAATACAAAAGCTGTAGGGATCGAACTTGAGGTACGAGTTGGTAGAAATCTGAAACAACAGCGTGTTGTTTTATAACACACAGCCAACAGACAGCCAACAAGTCCCTCAATTAAGGGACATCCCTGGATTATCTCCTCGTGTTCGACTTGATTTTTTTAACGATGTCTTAAAGATTGATGAATTAAGCGACATAGTTGATTTATTTCCAAATAATCTCAAAATATTTATTTGCTCCGTAATTTTTTGGCTCAAAACCAAGGAAAACCAAGTTTCAAAACCAAGAAAGCACCAATTACAAAGTTTAGTGATAATGTCGTTGATGGATAAAATTCCTTGTAAAGTGCCAGAATCAGAAAGTTCAAGCAATGGCAGTATATGTCAACTTCGCAACAAAGTATGTACAAAGGACTGTCTTGTTGCAAAAATAAAACTTCGAGAATTGTTTCAAGTTACGGAAGAATTTAAAGACAAATATACAAAAGACGAAGGCTATGACAAAGATACGGTCCACACGTTTGTTGAGTTTGAAGTTATATTTCTGTGTGCAACCATTTTAAATCAGCTGCTTCAGTATCCGTATCCTGAAAGTAATATCATGACATTTTACAAAGGACCATTTCTGTATTGGTCTGACAAGGTGTATAAGACTCTAAAAAAGACTCAAAAAGGGGGCAAGTCAATATGGATGGAAAAAGTTGAAAAAGCAAGTTCTTTTCACTCCTTAGTGAAGGTTGTTGACACGATTATTGAGCGTAGCGAAATAGGGAAGAGTAATTCTAAAAAAAAATCTAAGAAGAAGGGTAATTCTAAAAAACAAGGGGCTTCAAACAGCGGTGCATCAAACAGATTTGCTGCACTTCCGCCTTCAGATTCAGACTAATTTACACGCTTTTTATAATTTCCTCATGACAACTGAATCGTACAATATCTTATGCCACCGAAACCAAATTTCATTAGAATCACTGAAAAGAGCTTACCATGCGGTCAATTACCAACTGGTAATTTTCTTGTTTAACCAGGCTTCTTGTAGTATAGCTTCTCATAGTGCAATTATGCTGTTACTAATAGCCAATTAGCTAAGTAAAGGTCCTTGCAAACACCTGAGTAGGTATTATGGGTCTCATTTACATTAAGCCCAAAACTGTATTGTTCAAAAAGGATAATACCATGGATAATACTATAGATACACTTGAGCCGAATAAGGTGAATCAATACAATACCCAAAACTGTATTGTTCAAAAAAGGATAATACCATGGATAATACTATAGATACACTTGAGGTGAATAATGACTGAAGCTTTGAGTACTCCTAAGATTAATGTTTTAAATAGACAATGAAGAAAATTTATTAAAATGGACCCCTGGATGGGGTCCCTCCTATACATCAGAGAGCTGAATAGTTTTGTTTGGTGTAGGTTGGAAAGAGAAGAAGTTTGTTGAAAATGTGCATTAAAAGGCTTAGAGCAGCAGTAGTGGTTAGAGCTCTTCTCTACTCACCAACCAAACAAATGATAAGATCCATCATTCCTATAGTGACAATGCAACCTGCTTCCTTAATTCCATAAACAGACTTTTAATACCAGAAGCCCAAATTTAATGTCACATTCTAAACCTGCCAACAGAACTCCATTGATATTTATGCTCATCCTGATTCAGTAGTTTTTGTGCATTGTGCTCCCACAGGTGTTAGCAGCAAATCTTGCTTGACGTGTAAACCAGATATTTGAATTTTGCTAAAAGTTAATGGACCTAGAAAAAGGCTTAAAAAAGCCAAAGTTTTGGAAAATTTGTATAAGTAGGGCTTTGGTTTTCACTATTCCAATAGTTTAAATGTTGGAACTTAAATAGTGAACAGTGCAAGGTGTGCTCTAAGGAAATTACTTTTTTCAGTTTTTCCATGTTTTGTGGCCTACACTTTTACTTAAAATTAATTTTTATGAAGCAGAAAAAAAATCAATGTTCCAGAAATGTTTGTAGTAATGTGCATCACTGTAGTGATTTCAGAAATTCAGAAACAACAACCCACAAATATGTGACCGACAAACTCAGAGCACAATGTTTCTTTTCATTACCATTATATTACACTTTTGCGGGTATCAACGAGTGTGCTGTCACTGTCGCTCAAAGAATTTGAAAATGAGCCTGGAAAACTGTTCGAGATTATCAGTGGAAAGACCAAAAAGTCAGCGGCATGGACCTTTTTGGCAAACTTATAATGAAAAAAGATTCTGCTGTGAAAATTGTTGATTCAGAGAATTACTACTGCAAAGTTTGTTTTCAGCAAGCAGACAAGGAGAAGGTTCTGAAGTGTATTTACAAGGGACTAGCCAGATACAAGAGGGGATTTAGCACTGGAAATCTCTTAACCCGTCTAAAGGCTGTCCACGAATCTGATGCAGAAGTTCAGAGATTGCTCAAGGTTGCAGACAAAGCAGGTGGTACAAATAAAGGGAAATCTGACATTTTCAAGTCATTTAGGGACACTCCTAGATCAAATGCAAGCATTAGCAAAGAAGCAAAAAGTATCCTTGGACGTAACATTGCACTTCTTTGTAGTTATGACTGTTTACTATTTGGAGTAGTGAATGGGAAAGGATTTGGAGATTTCTGTGTGAAGCATGATATTGTAGCTAATACAGGTGACCTACCCAGTGACAGACACAATGCAACAAATTGTGTACAGGACATTTACACTTCTTGTTTCACAGCCATTAAGGAGCTGCTCACTAAAAAATCTGAGCTCGTGAAAGACACAGTTGCTGTTACTCTTGATATTTCGACTGACTCATGCCAACACCTTAGTTACCAGTGCCACCGCCTCATATATCTGAATGATGAGTTCGAAATGCGAAATGGGGCTCTTACTAACTTGTGCTTCATGACTGATCGGCATACCACCGAAAATATCTGCAAAGACTACTGTGCTACTTTGAGACTATTTGACATCGCAGGAAAAAACTCGGCAATGGTACATGACAGATCATACACACATGATCTGTGTATATGACACAGAGGATCAAATACTGTGAAAGCTTGCCACCTGGACCGTTTAGACTCCAAGTCTCGAGATGTTCCTGACAGAGTAGATCATTTCGGTCAAGTCATCCGTTGCAGATGCGTATTGCGTGAAATTCCTAACATAGAAGATCCAAAGCAGAGATCGAAACTGCTGATCATACCCGGGAGAGAGTTCAATAGGGTTTCGGGTAAGCAATTTAAAAACACAGAATAAGCTTGCTCCATTGTCCTTTTCTTCCATTTATTGCTCATGGACTCCATAGCCTCACCATAGCTGATGGAATATTTCAGGTATATGAGGATGGAGAGGTGGTGAAAAAGGCAAGATTGATTGTCAAGGCCCTCACATACAAAGGTGCAGATCTTACAAAGGAGATTGACTTTGAACGTGCGGCAAACTTTTTTTAATTGAAACATTTAGTGATTTAGATGAGGCTCTTGAAACTGATGCTCAGTTTCCCATTTTACATGTTGCTGATGGGCTGCCTCCCATGTTACCTAGTCATGATTATTAAAAATAACACAAACTAGACTTTCCCACAAAGTGAAACTCCACTTTCAGCATGATCCAGAGCATTCTTCAACACAAAAGTCCTTTGTCAAGTGTTCAGTGCAAAATAGGGAAACCAGAGCTTGTGCCAGACGACTACATAGTGGAACTTATGAGCGTAAGAAGGGTGAATACCAGCCAATATTGGAAAAGGAAGAATATATGTCATAAAGAAGAAAAACCTCACATCAAAGGCAAAACTATGAAGGAAAAACTTAAATTCATCCCCAAGACAAGGAATACAAGGCAGATAGAAGCAAAAACGAAGTTTATTGGCAAAAAAAGAAGAGACAAAACCCTTATTATGGTGATAAGGCTGTTACATCTGAAATGGCTCTACAGCGAAATTTGGCAACCCTCAAAAGAAAGAGAAGGGTTGCCCAGGCAAAAGAAATAGTACCTGTCTTTACAGAAGATTTTCAATTTGCATTCAATTTTCCTTTTGGGCCTGTCGATGTGTACTATTTGTGGATGTTGAAGGTACAACCTTGGAGCATTGAAGAATTTAGAGGCTGGCATTTGTGCGAATAGGAAGATAGCTTCTATCTGTCTTATAGGTAATATAATCTTCTATCAAGTTTTCTAATCATTTTAAGTCCTCTCATCTAATCATCTAAGTCCTCGTCCAGGACATAGACAAAGGGGTTTTGTAGCCCTACCTTTTTATTAATTGTTTATACGCATGTGCTTAATCGTATATTTACGTCGTGTTTTACAGGCCTATATTATTTATCTTAGATTCCCAGTTTCAGAACAAACACCTCCATCCTCTCCCTAACTCTCGTGAAAACTTCCCGCTAGTGTAGATGACCATATCAATAAACAAAACCACAGCTTAACCGATTGCACAAAACAATTTTTAAAGATAAAACATTCGTGCAAATACGTTTGGCAGAATTGGCTAGCGCGTGTATATTAAGATAAATAGTCTTTCGAATCTCTCTGGTGTCACTTTTTCTTAGTTGTTTATTTTTTGGTAGAAAAGAGTGAGAAATTGTTGTTCGTTTTAGGTTTTATCGTTTAAACAAATCCTAAGTACATCAATTCAAAGATAGTACTATTTATGCTATATAAGTTCAGATATTATTTATCACGCATTAAGTTATATGTAACAATTTAATTTGTTTAAATTTGTATGTTTAAATTAAAACTTTTCGACATCCGTATTAACGTCACTCTGTACAGTCATTACAAATATTTTAACCAGAAGAATAAGAAGAAGGTGATATCTTTAAGAAGAAAGGATAGGCCTGCACTAGGCTAGACTGCATTCTAACTGCACTACACAGCCTTTTTACCAGGAAATGGAAATGTACCATACAGTAATGGTACAATATGCTTATTTGATTTTTTTTTACTTTGCACTGTGCCATTTTCATAATCATCCACTTACTGTGACTAAAGTTAACAACTTGGCCAAGTAGATAATTAATAGCATCTGTATTTTGGATGATCATCCTGCCATTTAGCCCAAAACTCCGCTGTTTACATTTAAGTTTCAGTTACAGTTCAAATAAGCATAGCTCTATTTTACAGTACAAAAGTAAAGTACTTAAAGATGTTTGTTCTATCTCTCTCTGTAGTTAAAAAAGTCGTCGTCCTGATCTCCACTTTTATTCTCCAGCTTTTTGTGTTTCTTCGACATGTTTTCAGTGACGGCCCACTGAGTTATTTTCGGTGGCGCACCGCCGACTTTCGGCGCGGCTTCAGGGACTAATTGTAAAGACTCAGTGGGTCCTTAAAAAATTGGTCTCCTTATGAACGGGAACATATATTCCTTTACTGAGTCATAAAGTTTCACTGATATTTCATTGTCAATTTCGAAAAACCGCTCTGGTCTAGCTTATTTAAGTTCTCCACTTGACTAGCGTCTTGAAGAAGGCCCTGAGGAGAATATATCTGGAAAAAAGAATCTTGAAGAAAAAACATCCCATAAACTATCAAGTAACATGAATGTGGGTGGCTATAAGCTGAAATTTCTGATATCAACCAAAATAAGTACCATAAGTGATATTTGTTTTATGTTTTGTATATGTTTATATATGTTATTTCTTTTTTTTGTATGTTTGATTTATTGTTTATTATTTTTACTTCGTTTCAAATATTCAAATAAAATGAAACTATTGCATATAACTGGTTGTTAAATCAATTGTAACTGTCACTTTTTATTTTCAGCCAAGTCAACACTTCCTGCGTTAACTTTTGACGAAGAAGCTGCCCATCAAGGCATTACTGGTGTTTTATGTCCTGTTGCTAGGCTTAGTCCAACGGGATATCGTTGGACTATCAAAGCAGGAGTGATTGACAATTTGTTATTCTGTTTTGTTATTTCTTCTTTTTTGTATGTTTGATTTATTGTTTATTATTTTTATTATGTTTTAAATATTCAAATAAAATGAAACTATTATATATAAATGGCTGTTAAATCAATTGTAACTGTTAATTTTATTTTCAGCAACGTCCAACTTCCAGCGGTAACTTATGACGAACAAGTTGCCCATCAAGGTATTACTGGTGTTTTATGTCCTGTTGCTAGGCTTAGGTCAACGGGATATCGTTGGACTATCAAAGCAGGAGTGATTAACAAAAGTGAAATAGAAACACGCATGAATTACAGGGAGGGAAAAGTATTTGAGGAAAAAGTGTTCCACGTCCATTTCCGTGATACAAGCTGTGTGTGACAGGCCAGTTCCTTTTCAGGAAATGTGGACCGATTTCACCGTATTTTAGAAGTCGGAAAAGTTTACCTTATAAGTAACTTGGTAGTTAAGAAAGGAATGTGGGTGGTTATAAGCTGATATTTGTGAAATCAACCAAAATAAATACCATAAGTGATATTTGTTTTACTGTTTGTGTATGTTATTTGTTTTTTTGTATGTTTGGTTTATTGTTTATTATTTTTACTGTTTTAAATATTATCAAATAAAATGAAACTAATATATATAAATGGCTGTTAAATCAATTGTAACTGTTATTTTTTATTTTCAGCCACGTCAACCTTTCCTAGGTTAACTTTTGACGAAGAAGGTGCCCATCAAGGAATTACTGGTGTTTTATGTCCTGTTGCTAGGCTTAGGCCAACGGGATATCGTTTGACTATCAAAGCAGGAGTGATTAACAAAATGGAAATAGTAAGACACATGAATTCCAGGGAAGGAAAAGTATTTGAGGAAAAAGAATTACAAGTCCATTTCCACGATACAAGCGGTGTGATACAGGCCAGTGCCTTTTCAGGAAATGTGGACCGATTTAACCGTATTTTAGAAGTCAGAATAGTGTACCTTATAAGTAACTTGGTAGTTAAGAAAGTGAATGTGGATAGCTATATGCTGGGATTTCTGAAATCAACCAAAATAAGTACCATAAGTGATATTTGTTTTACTGTTTGTATATATTATTTTTTTTTGTATGTTTGATTTATTGTTTATTATTTTTTTATGTTTTAAATATCCAAATAAAATGAAACTATTATATATAAATGGCTGTTAAATCAATTGTAACTGTTATTTTTTATTTTCAGCCACGTAAACACTTCCTGCGTTAACTTTTGACGAAGAGCTGCCAATCAAGGTATTACTAGTGTTTTATGCCCTGTTGCTAGGCTTAGGCCAACGGGATATCGTTGGACTATCAAAGCAGGAGTTATTAACAAAAATGAATTAGAAACAAGCATGAATTCCAGGGAGGGAAAAGTATTTGAGGAAAAAGTATTCCACATCCATTTCCATGATACAAGCGGTGTGACACGGGCCAGTGCCTTTTCAGGAAATGTGGACCAATTTCACCGTATTTTAGAAGTCAGAAAATGTGTACCTTATAAATAACTTGGTAGTTAAGAAAGTGAATGTGGGTGACTATAAGCTAAGATTTCTGAAATCAACCAAAATAAGTGCCATAAGTGATATTTGTTTTACTGTTTGTGTAAGTTTGTGTCTGTTTTTTTTTGTGTTTGATTTATTGTTTATTATTTTTACTATGTTTTAAATATTCAAATAAAATGGAACTACTATATATAAATGGTTGATAAATTAAATGTAACTATTATTTTTTATTTTGTGCCACGTCAACACCTCCTGCGTTAACTTTTGACGAAGAAGCTGCCAATGGCGATATTTCTGGTGTTTTATGTCCTGTTGCTAGGCTTAGGCCAACGGGATATAGTTGGACTATCAAAGCAGGAGTGATTAACAAAAGTGAAATAGTATAAGGGAGGATGTCTGCTCATTAAGAGATTTTTCTAATGTGTTGAGGTCTTTTAAAGTGATTTTATCCCCTCTGGAAAACCAATGCAGAAGTAAAGAAACGAGAACTATTGGTTTGTTCTAGTGTTGTAATTGGTAAAATTTGGTCACTGTAAAATTTGATATTTTACGGACCTCCGTAAAATTGGAAGCTTTGGGAGTGCTTTAGCCTAAACAAAGCAAGTGTAATGTTTGTTTTAGTAACTTTTATTACTTTATTGATAATTGAAATTATTTTGAGAGAGTGATAATTTAATTACAATTTTGTTTGATATTTAACCTGCATTTTCAAACCAAAAAATACAAATTTTTGTGGAATTTTAAACGTTTATAAATATAGATTAGTGAAAGTAATAAAAAATGGGTGGTCTATTTATCATTCGTGTCTAATAGTTTATAGGTTTTACAAATTTTTAAATAATCTGGTTTTTGTCATTAATGTTATGGGCAACAGTTTATAAAAGTAGACAAGATCAGTTATTTTAATTTCTAACTAAGTTCTTGAGGGATTAAATTTTTTTCTTCAATGAAAATGTTTATTAGGTGGGTTTTATTTGTTATTTCAGCAACAATTTGACTTACTTAATTGACTTAAGGCCGTGATTAAGCGAACTTGAAAATATCAAGATTCAAAATTGAAGTTAGGGTAGCCTTCTGTCTCTGTTCCATAAAATGGAACTTTTATATATAAATGGTTGATAAATTAAATGTAACTATTATTTTTTATTTTGTGCCATGTCAACACCTCCTGCGTTAACTTTTGACGAAGAAGCTGCCAATGGCGATATTTCTGGTGTTTTATGTCCTGTTGCTAGGCTTAGGCCAACGGGATATCGTTGGACTATCAAAGCAGGAGTGATTAACAAAAGTGAAATAGTAAAACTCATAAATTCCAGGGAGGAAAAAGTATTTAAGGAAAAGGTGTTCCAATCCATTTCCGTGATACAAGCGGTGTGAGACAGGCCAGTGCCTTTTCAGGAAACGTGGACCGATTTCACCCTATTTTAGTAGTCGGAAAAGTGTACGGTATAAGTAACTTGGTAGTTAAGAAAGTGAATGTGGGTGGCTGTAAGCTAAGATTTTTGAAATCAACCAAAATAAGTACCATAAGTGATATTTGTTTTACTGTTTGTATAAGTTTGTGTATGTTTTTTTTATGTTTGATTTGTTGTTTATTATTTTTACTATGTTTTAAATATTCAAACAAAATGAAACTATTATATATAAATGGTTGATAAGTTAATTTTAACTATTATTTTTTATTTTCAGCCACGTCAACACCTCCTGCGTCAAGTTTTGACGAAGAAGCTGCCCATCAAGGTATTACTGGTGTTTTATGTCCTGTTGCTAGGCTTTGGCAAAGGGATATCGTTGGATATTCATTTCTTATATTTTTTATGAATATAATAATCACTTACCACAAATTCAAATTTAAGCACTTTTTAAGCTCTTAAAAATGACGAATTTTCGATTAAAGTACGAGTTATCCGTCATTTTCGACAAAATAATACTACATTTTCTCCGCACCACTTTTGAAAAAATAATACTACATTTTCCCAATGCTAAGATTATTTATAATAGGGTTAGGTTAAAAAGAACTTAAATTTGAATTTGCGGTGGAAGCGATTATTATATTCATTAAGAGCATAAAAAAAGCGTCGAGCGGTATATTCACTTTATACAAAAGCCAGTTATATGGTTTGCTATAAATTTAACGTAGTACGCCCTTGCTGCAGGGCGAAGAAGCTGCCCATCAAGGTATTACTGGTGTTTTATGTCCTGTTGCTAGGCTTAGGCCAACGGGATATCGTTGGACTATCAAAGCAGGAGTGATTAACAATTTGTTAATCTGTTTTGTTATTTGTTTTTTTTGTATGTTTGATTTATCGTTTATTATTTTTTAGTAAGTTTTAAATATTTAAATAAAATGAAACTATTATATATAAACGGCTGTTAAATCAATTGTAACTGTTATTTTTTATTTTCAGCCAAGTCAACACCTCCTGCGTTAACTTTTGACGAAGAAGCTGCCAATGGCGATATTTCTGGTGTTTTATGTCCTGTTGCTAGGCTTAGGCCAACGGGATATCGTTGGACTATCAAAGCAGGAGTGATTAACAAAAGTGAAATAGTAAAACTCATAAATTCCAGGGAGGAAAAAGTATTTAAGGAAAAGGTGTTCCAATCCATTTCCGTGATACAAGCGGCGTGAGACAGGCCAGTGCCTTTTCAGAAAACGTGGACCGATTTCACCCTATTTTAGTAGTCGGAAAAGTGTACGGTATAAGTAACTTGGTAGTTAAGAAAGTGAATGTGGGTGGCTGTAAGCTAAGATTTTTGAAATCAACCAAAATAAGTACCATAAGTGATATTTGTTTTACTGTTTGTATAAGTTTGTATATGTTTTTTTTTATGTTTGATTTGTTGTTTATTATTTTTACTATGTTTTAAATATTCAAACAAAATGAAACTATTATATATAAATGGTTGATAAGTTAATTTTAACTATTATTTTTTATTTTCAGCCACGTCAACACCTCCTGCGTTAACTTTTGACGAAGAAGCTGCCCATCAAGGTATTACTGGTGTTTTATGTCCTGTTGCTAGGCTTTGGCAAACGGGATATCGTTGGATATTCATTTCTTATGTTTTTTATGAATATAATAATCACTTACCACAAATTCAAATTTAAGCACTTTTTAAGCTCTTAAAAATGACAAATTCTCGATTAAAGTACGAGTTATCCGTCATATCTTACAAAATAATACTACAGTTTCTCAGTGCTCAAATTATTTATAATAGGGTTAGGTTTAAAGTACTTAAATCTGAATTTGCGGTAGAAGCGATTATTATATTCATAGAGCATAAAAAAGCATCGAGCGGTATATTAACTTTACACAAAATCCAGTTAAATGGTTTGCTATACATTTACCGTAGTACGCCCTTGCTGCAGGGCACGGTGCCTTATTGTAACAAGCTAAATGACCATACATTAGGGAATACCCGGGCATTGGAGCACCATTGCTAGAAAAATTTAGGATTTGTGAATGTCAGGGTAGTATAGCTTTAGAATATACTGTTAGTAAGAGTAAACCTATGCATAGAAACACAAAAGTCAATGTTAGTTCATACAAACACATGCCACTAGGCTGTTCCAAATGAAAGATTATCTCAAAATAGTAGTATGAAGTTGTTTGTAAAAGGAAAATGCTGATATGACTATAACTGACTATAGCAAGATTGAGTGCTATTGGAACAAGGTGAGGGTAGGGGCATCCAAAGGCAGGGGAAAGAGCTACGGCCCCCCCCCCCTCCAGGAAGGTCTGTTGGTAAAAATTCTGGAAAATTTTGACTGGTGCGGCGAAGCCGTGCCAGTCAAAATTTCATCGATTCACCTGAACTTGATGATTTTCAGGGAATCTTCGAGATTATTGCTCAGGGAATCTACCATAATTTTTTTCAGGTAAATCCTCGACCAATTCCGGTAAATTTTTGATGCGGTAAAATCTAAAACAAAATCAGTAAAATTCTGAAGCTACACCACCCGAATCAGGAAGGTGTCAGGACGCCCCTGGGGGGATTGCTACTGAATAAGCAGCACAGTGTGAGGCACATCAAAGTAAAGCATTCTGTACTATTGCATATCAAGACAAGCAACTTGTTCATAAAGTTACTATACAACTACGCAGGCTATAAAGTATTCGTTGGGTTTACAGGGTTACATATAGCCTGTATTGTCTGCGAAAATAAGTCTGGTCATTTTGCCCTGGTAGAGGAAGAAAGCAGGCCATATAGCCTGTTTAGTACCATGGACATATTCAGAGCTATTTCAGCAGTTTTACTTAGTGTTGATTATCCTGAAATATCCTGGAAAGAAAGCAGTGACAATACAAAAGCTGTAGGGATCGAACTTGAGGTACGAGTTGGTAGAAATCTGAAACAACAGCGTGTTGTTTTATAACACACAGCCAACAGACAGCCAACAAGTCCATCAATTAAGGGACATCCCTGGATTATCTCCTCGTGTTCGACTTGATTTTTTTAACGATGTCTTAAAGATTGATGAATTAAGCGACATAGTTGATTTATTTCCAAATAATCTCAAAATATTTATTTGCTCCGTAATTTTTTGGCTCAAAACCAAGGAAAACCAAGTTTCAAAACCAAGAAAGCACCAATTACAAAGTTTAGTGATAATGTCGTTGATGGATAAAATTCCTTGTAAAGTGCCAGAATCAGAAAGTTCAAGCAATGGCAGTATATGTCAACTTTGCAACAAAGTATGTACAAAGGACTGTCTTGTTGCAAAAATAAAACTTCGAGAATTGTTTCAAGTTACGGAAGAATTTAAAGACAAATATACAAAAGACGAAGGCTATGACAAAGATACGGTCCACACGTTTGTTGAGTTTGAAGTTATATTTCTGTGTGCAACCATTTTAAATCAGCTGCTTCAGTATCCGTATCCTGAGAGTAATATTATGACATTTTACAATGGACCATTTCTGTATTGGTCTGACAAGGTGTATAAGACTCTAAAAAAGACTCAAAAAGGGGGCAAGTCAATATGGATGGAAAAAGTTGAAAAAGCAAGTTCTTTTCACTCCTTAGTGAAGGTTGTTGACACGATTATTGAGCGTAGCGAAATAGGGAAGAGTAATTCTAAAAAAAAATCTAAGAAGAAGGGTAATTCTAAAAAACAAGGGGCTTCAAACAGCGGTGCATCAAACAGATTTGCTGCACTTCCGCCTTCAGATTCAGACTAATTTACACGCTTTTTATAATTTCCTCATGACAACTGAATCGTAAAATATCTTATGCCACCGAAACCAAATTTCATTAGAATCACTGAAAAGAGCTTACCATGCGGTCAATTACCAACTGGTAATTTTCTTGTTTAACCAGGCTTCTTGTAGTATAGCTTCTCATAGTGCAGTTATGCTGTTACTAATAGCCAATTAGCTAAGTAAAGGTCCTTGCCAACACCTGAGTAGGTATTATGGGTCTCATTTACATTAAGCCCAAAACTGTATTGTTCAAAAAGGATAATACCATGGATAATACTATAGATACACTTGAGCCGAATAAGGTGAATCAATACAATACCCAAAACTGTATTGTTCAAAAAAGGATAATACCATGGATAATACTATAGATACACTTGAGGTGAATAATGACTGAAGCTTTGAGTACTCCTAAGATTAATGTTTTAAATAGACAATGAAGAAAATTTATTAAAATGGACCCCTGGATGGGGTCCCTCCTATACATCAGAGAGCTGAATAGTTTTGTTTGGTGTAGGTTGGAAAGAGAAGAAGTTTGTTGAAAATGTGCATTAAAAGGCTTAGAGCAGCAGTAGTGGTTAGAGCTCTTCTCTACTCACCAACCAAACAAATGATAAGATCCATCATTCCTATAGTGACAATGCAACCTGCTTCCTTAATTCCATAAACAGACTTTTAATACCAGAAGCCCAAATTTAATGTCACATTCTAAACCTGCCAAAAGAACTCCATTGATATTTATGCTCATCCTGATTCAGTAGTTTTTGTGCATTGTGCTCCCACAGGTGTTAGCAGCAAATCTTGCTTGACGTGTGAACCAGATATTTGAATTTTGCTAAAAGTTAATGGACCTAGAAAAAGGCTTAAAAAAGCCAAAGTTTTGGAAAATTTGTATAAGCAGGGCTTTGGTTTTCATTATTCCAATAGTTTAAATGTTGGAACTTAAATAGTGAACAGTGCAAGGTGTGCTCTAAGGAAATTACTTTTTTCAGTTTTTCCATGTTTTGTGGCCTACACTTTTACTTAAAATTAATTTTTATGAAGCAGAAAAAAATCAATGTTCCAGAAATGTTTGTAGTAATGTGCATCACTGTAGTGATTTCAGAAATTCAGAAACAACAACCCACAAATATGTGACCGACAAACTCAGAGCACAATGTTTCTTTTCATTACCATTATATTACACTTTTGCGGGTATCAACGAGTGTGCTGTCACTGTCGCTCAAAGAATTTGAAAATGAGCCTGGAAAACTGTTCGAGATTATCAGTGGAAAGACCAAAAAGTCAGCGGCATGGACCTTTTTGGCAAACTTATAATGAAAAAAGATTCTGCTGTGAAAATTGTTGATTCAGAGAATTACTACTGCAAAGTTTGTTTTCAGCAAGCAGACAAGGAGAAAGTTCTGAAGTGTATTTACAAGGGACTAGCCAGATACAAGAGGGGATTTAGCACTGGAAATCTCTTAACCCGTCTAAAGGCTGTCCACGAATCTGATGCAGAAGTTCAGAGATTGCTCAAGGTTGCAGACAAAGCAGGTGGTACAAATAAAGGGAAATCTGACATTTTCAAGTCATTTAGGGACACTCCTAGATCATATGCAAGCATTAGCAAAGAAGCAAAAAGTATCCTTGGACGCAACATTGCACTTCTTTGTAGTGCTGACTGTTTACTATTTGGAGTAGTGAATGGGAAAGGATTTGGAGATTTCTGTGTGAAGCATGATATTGTAGCTAATACAGGTGACCTACCCAGTGACAGACACAATGCAACAAATTGTGTACAGGACATTTACACTTCTTGTTTCACAGCCATTAAGGAGCTGCTCACTAAAAAATCTGAGCTCGTGAAAGACACAGTTGCTATTACTCTTGATATTTCGACTGACTCATGCCAACACCCTTAGTTACGAGTGCCACCGCCTCATATATCTGAATGATGAGTTCGAAATGCGAAATGGGGCTCTTACTAACTTGTGCTTCATGACTGATCGGCATACCACCGAAAATATCTGCAAAGACTACTGTGCTACTTTGAGACTATTTGACATCGCAGGAAAAAACTCGGCAATGGTACATGACAGATCATATACACATGATCTGTGTATATGACACAGAAGATCAAATACTGTGAAAGCTTGCCACCTGGACCGTTTAGACTCCAAGTCTCGAGATGTTCCTGACAGAGTAGATCATTTCGGTCAAGTCATCCGTTGCAGATGCGTATTGCGTGAAATTCCTAACATAGAAGATCCAAAGCAGAGATCGAAACTGCTGATCATACCCGGGAGAGAGTTCAATAGGGTTTCGGGTAAGCAATTTAAAAACACAGAATAAGCTTGTTCCATTGTCCTTTTCTTCCATTTATTGCTCATGGACTCCATAGCCTCACCATAGCTGATGGAATATTTCAGGTATATGAGGATGGAGAGGTGGTGAAAAAGGCAAGATTGATTGTCAAGGCCCTCACATACAAAGGTGCAGATCTTACAAAAGGAGATTGACTTTGAACGTGCGGCAAACTTTTTTTAATTGAAACATTTAGTGATTTAGATGAGGCTCTTGAAACTGATGCTCAGTTTCCCATTTTACATGTTGCTGATGGGCTGCCTCCCATGTTACCTAGTCATGATTATTAAAAATAACACAAACTAGACTTTCCCACAAAGTGAAACTCCACTTTCAGCATGATCCAGAGCATTCTTCAACACAAAAGTCCTTTGTCAAGTGTTCAGTGCAAAATAGGGAAACCAGAGCTTGTGCCAGACGACTACATAGTGGAACTTATGAGCGTAAGAAGGGTGAATACCAGCCAATATTGGAAAAGGAAGAATATATGTCATAAAGAAGAAAAACCTCACATCAAAGGCAAAACTATGAAGGAAAAACTTAAATTCATCCCCAAGACAAGGAATACAAGGCAGATAGAAGCAAAAACGAAGTTTATTGGCAAAAAAAGAAGAGACAAAACCCTTATTATGGTGATAAGGCTGTTACATCTGAAATGGCTCTACAGCGAAATTTGGCAACCCTCAAAAGAAAGAGACGGGTTGCCCAGGCAAAAGAAATAGTACCTGTCTTTACAGAAGATTTTCAATTTGCATTCAATTTTCCTTTTGGGCCTGTCGATGTGTACTATTTGTGGATGTTGAAGGTACAACCTTGGAGCATTGAAGAATTTAGAGGCTGGCATTTGTGCGAATAGGAAGATAGCTTCTATCTGTCTTATAGGTAATATAATCTTCTATCAAGTTTTCTAATCATTTTAAGTCCTCTCATCTAATCATCTAAGTCCTCGTCCAGGACATAGACAAAGGGGTTTTGTAGCCCTACCTTTTTATTAATTGTTTATACGCATGTGCTTAATCGTATATTTACGTCGTGTTTTACAGGCCTATATTATTTATCTTAGATTCCCAGTTTCAGAACAAACACCTCCGTCCTCTCCCTAACTCTCGTGAAAATTTACCGCTAGTGTAGATGACCATATCAATAAACAAAACCACAGCTTAACCGATTGCACAAAACAATTTTTAAAGATAAAACATTCGTGCAAATACGTTTGGCAGAATTGGCTAGCGCGTGTATATTAAGATAAATAGTCTTTCGAATCTCTCTGGTGTCACTTTTTCTTAGTTGTTTATTTTTTGGTAGAAAAGAGTGAGAAATTGTTGTTCGTTTTAGGTTTTATCGTTTAAACAAATCCTAAGTACATCAATTAAAAGATAGTTCTATTTATGCTATATAAGTTCAGATATTATTTATCACGCATTAAGTTATATGTAACAATTTAATTTGTTTAAATTTGTATGTTTAAATTAAAACTTTTCGACATCCGTATTAACGTCACTCTGTACAGTCATTACAAATATTTTAACCAGAAGAATAAGAAGAAGGTGATATCTTTAAGAAGAAAGGATAGGCCTGCACTAGGCTAGACTGCATTCTAACTGCACTACACAGCCTTTTTACCAGGAAATGGAAATGTACCATACAGTAATGGTACAATATGCTTATTTGATTTTTTTTTACTTTGCACTGTGCCATTTTCATAATCATCCACTTACTGTGACTAAAGTTAACAACTTGGCCAAGTAGATAATTAATAGCATCTGTATTTTGGATGATCATCCTGCCATTTAGCCCAAAACTCCGCTGTTTAGATTTAAGTTTCAGTTACAGTTCAAATAAGCATAGCTCTATTTTACAGTACAAAAGTAAAGTACTTAAAGATGTTTGTTCTATCTCTCTCTGTAGTTAAAAAAGTCGTCGTCCTGATCTCCACTTTTATTCTCCAGCTTTTTGTGTTTCTTCGACATGTTTTCAGTGACGGCCCACTGAGTTATTTTCGGTGGCGCACCGCCGACTTTCGGCGCGGCTTCAGGGACTAATTGTAAAGACTCAGTGGGTCCTTAAAAAATTGGTCTCCTTATGAACGGGAACATATATTCCTTTACTGAGTCATAAAGTTTCACTGATATTTCATTGTCAATTTCGAAAAACCGCTCTGGTCTAGCTTATTTAAGTTCTCCACTTGACTAGCGTCTTGAAGAAGGCCCTGAGGAGAATATATCTGGAAAAAAGAATCTTGAAGAAAAAACATCCCATGAACTATCAAGTAACATGAATGTGGGTGGCTATAAGCTGAAATTTCTGATATCAACCAAAATAAGTACCATAAGTGATATTTGTTTTATGTTTTATATATGTTTATATATGTTATTTCTTTTTTTTGTATGTTTGATTTATTGTTTATTATTTTTACTTCGTTTCAAATATTCAAATAAAATGAAACTATTGCATATAACTGGTTGTTAAATCAATTGTAACTGTCACTTTTTATTTTCAGCCAAGTCAACACTTCCTGCGTTAACTTTTGACGAAGAAGCTGCCCATCAAGGCATTACTGGTGTTTTATGTCCTGTTGCTAGGCTTAGTCCAACGGGATATCTTTGGACTATCAAAGCAGGAGTGATTGACAATTTGTTATTCTGTTTTGTTATTTGTTCTTTTTTGTATGTTTGATTTATTGTTTATTATTTTTATTATGTTTTAAATATTCAAATAAAATGAAACTATTATATATAAATGGCTGTTAAATCAATTGTAACTGTTAATTTTATTTTCAGCAACGTCCAACTTCCAGCGTTAACTTTTGACGAACAAGTTGCCCATCAAGGTATTACTGGTGTTTTATGTCCTGTTGCTAGGCTTAGGTCAACGGGATATCGTTGGACTATCAAAGCAGGAGTGATTAACAAAAGTGAAATAGAAACACGCATGAATTACAGGGAGGGAAAAGTATTTGAGGAAAAAGTGTTCCACGTCCATTTCCGTGATACAAGCTGTGTGTGACAGGCCAGTTCCTTTTCAGGAAATGTGGACCGATTTCACCGTATTTTAGAAGTCGGAAAAGTTTACCTTATAAGTAACTTGGTAGTTAAGAAAGGAATGTGGGTGGTTATAAGCTGAGATTTGTGAAATGAACCAAAATAAATACCATAAGTGATATTTGTTTTACTGTTTGTGTATGTTATTTGTTTTTTTGTATGTTTGGTTTATTGTTTATTATTTTTACTGTTTTAAAGATTATCAAATAAAATGAAACTATTATATATAAATGGCTGTTAAATCAATTGTAAATGTTATTTTTTATTTTCAGCCACGTCAACCTTTCCTAGGTTAACTTTTGACGAAGAAGGTGCCCATCAAGGAATTGCTGGTGTTTTATGTCCTGTTGCTAGGCTTAGGCCAACGGGATATCGTTTGACTATCAAAGCAGGAGTGATTAACAAAATGGAAATAGTAAGACACATGAATTCCAGGGAAGGAAAAGTATTTGAGGAAAAAGAATTACAAGTCCATTTCCATGATACAAGCGGTGTGATACAGGCCAGTGCCTCTTCAGGAAATGTGGACCGATTTAACCGTATTTTAGAAGTCAGAATAGTGTACCTTATAAATAACTTGGTAGTTAAGAAAGTGAATGTGGATAGCTATATGCTGGGATTTCTGAAATCAACCAAAATAAGTACCATAAGTGATATTTGTTTTACTGTTTGTATATATTATTTTTTTTTGTATGTTTGATTTATTGTTTATTATTTTTTTATGTTTTAAATATCCAAATAAAATGAAACTATTATATATAAATGGCTGTTAAATCAATTGTAACTGTTATTTTTTATTTTCAGCCACGTAAACACTTCCTGCGTTAACTTTTGACGAAGAGCTGCCAATCAAGGTATTACTAGTGTTTTATGTCCTGTTGCTAGGCTTAGGCCAACGGGATATCGTTGGACTATCAAAGCCGGAGTTATTAACAAAAATGAAATAGAAACAAGCATGAATTCCAGGGAGGGAAAAGTATTTGAGGAAAAAGTATTCCACATCCATTTCCATGATACAAGCGGTGTGACACGGGCCAGTGCCTTTTCAGGAAATGTGGACCAATTTCACCGTATTTTAGAAGTCAGAAAAGTGTACCTTATAAATAACTTGGTAGTTAAGAAAGTGAATGTGGGTGACTATAAGCTAAGATTTCTGAAATCAACCAAAATAAGTGCCATAAGTGATATTTGTTTTACTGTTTGTGTAAGTTTGTGTCTGTTTTTTTTTGTGTTTGATTTATTGTTTATTATTTTTACTATGTTTTAAATATTCAAATAAAATGGAACTACTATATATAAATGGTTGATAAATTAAATGTAACTATTATTTTTTATTTTGTGCCACGTCAACACCCTCTGCGTTAACTTTTGACGAAGAAGCTGCCAATGGCGATATTTCTGGTGTTTTATGTCCTGTTGCTAGGCTTAGGCCAACGGGATATAGTTGGACTATCAAAGCAGGAGTGATTAACAAAAGTGAAATAGTATAAGGGAGGATGTCTGCTCATTAAGAGATTTTTCTAATGTGTTGAGGTCTTTTAAAGTGATTTTATCCCCTCTGGAAAACCAATGCAGAAGTAAAGAAACGAGAACTATTGGTTTGTTCTAGTGTTGTAATTGGTAAAATTTGGTCACTGTAAAATTTGATATTTTACGGACCTCCGTAAAATTGGAAGCTTTGGGAGTGCTTTAGCCTAAACAAAGCAAGTGTAATGTTTGTTTTAGTAACTTTTGTTACTTTATTGATAATTGAAATTATTTTGAGAGAGTGATAATTTAATTACAATTTTGTTTGATATTTAACCTGCATTTTCAAACCAAAAAATACAAATTTTTGTGGAATTTTAAACGTTTATAAATATAGATTAGTGAAAGTAATAAAAAATGGGTGGTCTATTTATCATTCGTGTCTAATAGTTTATAGGTTTTACAAATTTTTAAATAATCTGGTTTTTGTCATTAATGTTATGGGCAACAGTTTATAAAAGTAGACAAGATCAGTTATTTTAATTTCTAACTAAGTTCTTGAGGGATTAAATTTTTTTCTTCAATGAAAACGTTTATTAGGTGGGTTTTATTTGTTATTTCAGCAACAATTTGACTTACTTAATTGACTTAAGGCCGTGATTAAGCGAACTTGAAAATATCAAGATTCAAAATTGAAGTTAGGGTAGCCTTCTGTCTCTGTTCCATAAAATGGAACTTTTATATATAAATGGTTGATAAATTAAATGTAACTATTATTTTTTATTTTGTGCCATGTCAACACCTCCTGCGTTAACTTTTGACGAAGAAGCTGGCAATGGCGATATTTCTGGTGTTTTATGTCCTGTTGCTAGGCTTAGGCCAACGGGATATCGTTGGACTATCAAAGCAGGAGTGATTAACAAAAGTGGAATAGTAAAACTCATAAATTCCAGGGAGGAAAAAGTATTTAAGGAAAAGGTGTTCCAATCCATTTCCGTGATACAAGCGGTGTGAGACAGGCCAGTGCCTTTTCAGGAAACGTGGACCGATTTCACCCTATTTTAGTAGTCGGAAAAGTGTACGGTATAAGTAACTTGGTAGTTAAGAAAGTGAATGTGGGTGGCTGTAAGCTAAGATTTTTGAAATCAACCAAAATAAGTACCACAAGTGATATTTGTTTTACTGTTTGTATAAGTTTGTATATGTTTTTTTTATGTTTGATTTGTTGTTTATTATTTTTACTATGTTTTAAATATTCAAACAAAATGAAACTATTTTTATATAAATGGTTGATAAGTTAATTTTAACTATTATTTTTTATTTTCAGATACGTCAACACCTCCTGCGTCAAGTTTTGACGAAGAAGCTGCCCATCAAGGTATTACTGGTGTTTTATGTCCTGTTGCTAGGCTTTGGCAAACGGGATATCGTTGGATATTCATTTCCTATATTTTTTATGAATATAATAATCACTTACCACAAATTCAAATTTAAGCACTTTTTAAGCTCTTAAAAATGACGAATTCTCGATTAAAGTACGATTTATCCGTCATATCTTACAAAATAATACTACAGTTTCTCAGTGCTCAAATTATTTATAATAGGGTTAGGTTTAAAGTACTTAAATCTGAATTTGCGGTAGAAGCAATTATTATATTCATAGGGCATAAAAAAAGCATCGAGCGGTATATTCACTTTACACAAAAGCCAGTTATATGGTTTGCTATACATTTACCGTAGTACACCCTTGCTGCAGGGCACGGTGCCTTATTGTAACAAGCTAAATGACCATACATTAGGGAATACCCGGGCATTGGAGCACCATTGCTAGAAAAATTTAGGATTTGTGAATGTCAGGGTAGTATAGCTTTAGAATATACTGTTAGTAAGAGTAAACCTATGCATAGAATCACAAAAGTCAATGTTAGTTCGTACAAACACATGCCAATAGGCTGTTCCAAATGAAAGATTATTTAAAAATAGTAGTATGAAGTTGTTTGTAAAAGGAAAATGCTGATATGACTATAACTGACTATAGCAAGATTGAGTGCTATTGGAACAAGGTGATAGGGGCATCCAAAGGCAGGGGAAAGAGCTACGACCCCCCCCCTCCAGGAAGGTCTGTTGATAAAACTTCTGGAAAATTTTGACTGGTGCGGCGAAGCCGTGCCAGTCAAAATTTCATCGAAAACCTGAACTTGATGATTTTCAGGGAATCTACGAGATTATTGCTCAGGGAATCTACCGTAATTTTTTTCAGGTAAATCCTCGACCAATTCTGGTAAATTTTTGATGCGCTAAAATCTAAAAAAAATCAGTAAAATTCTGAAGCTACACCACCCCAATCAGGAAGGTGTCAGGACGCCCCTGGGGGGGGTGCTACTGAATACTACTGAATAAGTAGCACAGTGTGAGGCACATCAAAGTAAAGCATTCTGTACTATTGCATATCAAGACAAGCAACTTTTTCATAAAATTACTATACAACTACGCAGGCTATAAAGTATTCGCTGGGTTTACAGGGGTATCACAGAGTTCTTGCAATAGGCCAACTGGTAATTTTCTTGTTTAACCAGGCTTCTTGTAGTATAGCTTCTCATAGTCAGTTATGCTGTTACTAATAGCCAATTAGCTAAGTAAAGGTCCTTGCAAACACCTGAGTAGGTATTATGGGTCTCGTTTACATTAAGCCCAAAACTGTATTGTTCAAAAAAGGATAATACCATGGATAATACTATAGATACACTTGAGGTGAATAAGGTGAATCAATACAATACCCAAAACTGTATTGTTCAAAAAAGGATAATACCATGGATAATACTATAGATACACTTGAGGTGAATAATGACTGAAGCTTTGAGTACTCCTAAGATTAATGTTTTAAATAGACAATGAAGAAAATTTATTAAAATGGACCCCTGGATGGGGTCCCTCCTATACATCAGAGAGCTGAATTGTTTTGTTTGGTGTAGGTTGGAAAGAGAAGAAGTTTGTTGAAAATGTGCATTAAAAGGCTTAGAGCAGCAGTAGTGGTTAGAGCTCTTCTCTACTCACCAACCAAACAAATGATAAGATCCATCATTCCTTAGTGACAAGGCAACCTGCTTTCTTAATTCCATAAACAGACTTTTAATACCAGAAGCCCAAATTTAATTTCACATTCTAAACCTGCCAACAGAACTCCATTGATATTTATGCTCACCATGATTCAGTAGTTTTTGTGCATTGTGCTCCCATAGGTGTTAGCAGCAAATCTTGCTTGACGTGTAAACCAGATATTTGAATTTTGCTAAAAGTTAATGGACCTAGAAAAAGGCTTAAAAAAGCCAAAGTTTTGGAAAATTTGTATAAGCAGGGCTTTGGTTTCATTATTCCAATAGTTTAAATGTTGGAACTTAAATAGTGAACAGTGCAAGGTGTGCTCTAAGGAAATTACTTTTTTCAGTTTTTCCATGTTTCGTGGCCTACACTTTTACTTAAAATTAATTTTTATGAAGCAGAAAAAAAATCAATGTTCCAGAAATGTTTGTAGTAATGTGCATCACTGTAGTGATTTCAGAAATTCAGAAACAACAACCAACAAATATGTGACCGGCAAACTCAGAGCACAATGTTTCTTTTCATTACCATTATATTACACTTTTGGGGGTATCACTATCGATACCCGTGCTGTCACTATCGCTCAAAGAATTTGAAAATGAGCCTGGAAAACTGTTCGAGATTATCAGTGGAAAGACCAAAAAGTCAGCGGCATGGACCTTTTTGGCAAACTTATAATGAAAAAAGATTCTGCTGTGAAAATTGATGATTCAGAGAATTACTACTGCAAAGTTTGTTTTCAGCAAGCAGACAAGGAGAAGGTTCTGAAGTGTATTTACAAGGGACTAGCCAGATACAAGAGGGGATTTAGCACTGGAAATCTCTTAACCCGTCTAAAGGCTGTCCACGAATCTGATGCGGAAGTTCAGAGATTGCTCAAGGTTGCAGACAAAGCAGGTGGTACAAATAAAGGGAAATCTGACATTTTAAAGTCATTTAGGGACACTCCTAGATCAAATGCAAGCATTAGCAAAGAAGCGAAAAGTATCCTTGGACGCAACATTGCACTTCTTTGTAGTGCTGACTGTTTACTATTTGGAGTAGTGAATGGGAAAGGATTTGGAGATTTCTGTGTGAAGCATGATATTGTAGCTAATACAGGTGACCTACCCAGTGACAGACACAATGCAACAAATTGTGTACAGGACATTTACACTTCTTGTTTCACAGCCATTAAGGAGCTGCTCACTAAAAAATCTGAGCTCGTGAAAGACACAGTTGCTGTTACTCTTGATATTTGGACTGACTCATGCCAACACCTTAGTTACCAGTGCCACCGCCTCATATATCAGAATGATGAGTTCGAAATGCGAAATGTGGCTCTTACTAACTTGTGCTTCATGACTGATCGGCATACCACCGAAAATATCTGCAAAGACTACCGTGCTACTTTGAGACTATTTGACATCGCAGGAAAAAACTTGGCAATGGTACATGACAGAGGATCAAATACTGTGAAAGCTTGCCACCTGGACCGTTTAGACTCCAAGTCTCGAGATGTTCCTGACAGAGTAGATCATTTCAGTCAAGTCATCCGTTGCAGATGCGCATTGCGTGAAATTCCTAACATAGAAGATCCAAAGCAGAGATCGAAACTGCTGATCATACCCGGGAGAGAGTTCAATAGGGTTTCGGGTAAGCAATTTAAAAACACAGAATAAGCTTGTTCCATTGTCCTTTTCTTCCATTTATTGCATTATTGCTCATGGACTCCATAGCCTCACCATAGCTGATGGAATATTTCAGGTATATGAGAATGGAGAGGTGGTGAAAAAGGCAAGATTGATTGTCAAGGCCCTCACATACAAAGGTGCAGATCTTACAAAAGGAGATTGACTATGAACAATTAAAAAAACTTTTTTTAAATGAAACATTTAGTGATTTAGATGAGGCTCTTGAAACTGATGCTCAGTTTCCCATTTTACATGTTGCTGATGGGCTGCCTCCCATGTTACCTAGTCATGATTATTAAAAATCACACAAACTAGACTTTCCCACAAGGTGAAACTCCACTTTCAGCATGATCCAGAGCATTCTTCAACACAAAAGTCCTTTGTCAAGTGTTCAGTACAAAATAGGGAAACCAGAGCTTGTGCCAGACGACTACATAGTGGAACTTATGAGCGTAAGAGGGGTGAATATCAGCCAATATTGGAAAAGGAAGAATATATGTCATAAAGAAGAAAAACCTCACATCAAAGGCAAAGCTATGAAGGAAAAATTTAATTCATCCCCAAGACAAGGAATACAAGGCAGATAGAAGCAAAAACGAAGTTTATTGGCAAAAAAAGAAGAGACAAAACCCTTATTATGGTGATAAGGCTGTTACATCTGAAATGGCTCTACAGCGAAATTTGGCAACCCTCAAACGAAAGAGAAGGGTTGCCCAGGCAAAAGAAATAGTACCTGTCTTTACAGAAGATTTTCAATTTGCATTCAATTTTCCTTTTGGGCCTGTCGATGTGTACTATTTGTGGATGTTGAAGGTACAACCTTGGAGCATTAAAGAATTTAGAGGCTGGCATTTGTGCGAATAGGAAGATAGCTTCTATCTGTCTTATAGGTAATATAATCTTCTATCAAGTTTTCTAATCATTTTAAGTCCTCTCATCTAATCATCTAAGTCCTCGTCCAGGACATAGACAAAGGGGTTTTGTAGCCCTACCTTTTTATTAATTGTTTATACTCATGTGCTTAATCGTATATTTACTTCGTGTTTTACAGGCCTATATTATTTATCTTAGATTCCCAGTTTCAGAACAAACACCTCCATCCTCTCCCTAACTCTCGTGAAAATTTACCGCTAGTGTAGATGACCATATCAATAAACAAAACCACAGCTTAACTGATTGCACAAAACAATTTTTAAAGATAAAACATTCGTGCAAGTACGTTTGGCAGAATTGGCTAGCGCGTGTATATTAAGATAAATAGTCTTTCGAATCTCTCTGGTGTCACTTTTTCTTAGTTGTTTATTTTTTGGTAGAAAAGAGTGAGAAATTGTTGTTCGTTTTAGGTTTTATCGTTTAAACAAATCCTAAGTACATCAATTCAAAGATAGTACTATTTATGCTATATAAGTTCATATTATTTATCACGCATTAAGTTATATGTAACAATTTAATTTGTTTAAATTTGTATGTTTAAATTAAAACTTTTCGACAACAGTATTAACGTCACTCTGTACAGTCATTACAAATATTTTATCCAGAAGAATAAGAAGAAGGTGATATCTTTAAGAAGAAAGGATAGGCCTGCAGTAGGCTAGACTGCATTCTAACTGCACAACACAGCCTTTTTACCAAGAAAAGGAAATGTACCATACAGTAATGGTACAATATGCTTATTTGATTTTTTTTTTACTTTGCACTGTGCCATTTTCATAATCATCCACTTACTGTGACTAAAGTTAACAACTTGGCCAAGTAGATAATTAATAGCATCTGTATTTTGGATGATCATCCTGCCATTTAGCCCAAAACTCCGCTGTTTACATTTAAGTTTCAGTTACAGTTCAAATAAGCATAGCTCTATTTTACAGTACAAAAGTAAAGTACTTAAAGATGTTTGTTCTCTCTCTCTGTAGTTAAAAAAGTCGTAGTCCTGTAGTCCACTTTTGTTCTCCAGCTTTTTGTGTTTCTTCGACATGTTTTCGGTGACGGGCCACTGAGTTATTTTCGGTGGCGCACCGCCGACTTTCGGTGCGGCTTCAGGGACTAATTGTAAAGACTCAGTGGGTCCTTAAAAAATTGGTCTCCTTATGAACGGGAACATATATTCCTTTACTGAGTCATTAAGTTTCACTGATATTTCATTGTCAATTTCGAAAAACCGCTCTGGTCTAGCTTCTTTAAGTTCTCCACTTGACTAGCGTCTTGAAGAAGGCCCCGAGGAGAAAATATCTGGAAAAAAGAATTTTGAAGAAAAAACATCCCATAAACTATCAAGTAACATGAATGTGGGTGGCTATAAGCTGAAATTTCTGATATCAACCAAAATAAGTAACATAAGTGATATTTGTTTTATGTTTTGTATATGTTTATATATGTTATTTCTTTTTTTGTATGTTTGATTTATTGTTTATTATTTTTACTTCGTTTTAAATATTCAAATAAAATGAAACTATTGCATATAACTGGCTGTTAAATCAATTGTAACTGTTACTTTTTATTTTCAGCCAAGTCAACACTTCCTGCGTTAACTTTTGACGAAGAAGCTGCCCATCAAGGCATTACTGGTGTTTTATGTCCTGTTGCTAGGCTTAGTCCAACGGGATATCGTTGGACTATCAAAGCAGGAGTGATTGACAATTTGTTATTCTGTTTTGTTATTTGTTTGTTTTTTTGTATGTTTGATTTATTGTTTATTATTTTTATTATGTTTTAAATATTCAAATAAAATAAAACTATTATATATAAATGGCTGTTAAATCAATTGTAACTGTTAATTTCATTTTCAGCAACGTCCAACTTCCAGCGTTAACTTTTGACGAACAAGTTGCCCACCAAGGTATTACTGGTGTTTTATGTCCTGTTGCTAGGTTTAGGTCAACGGGATATCGTTGGACTATCAAAGCAGGAGTGATTAACAAAAGTGAAATGGAAACACGCATGAATTACAGGGAGGGAAGGGTATTTGAGGAAAAAGTGTTCCACGTCCATCTCCGTGATACAAGCGGTGTGTGACAGGCCAGTTCCTTTTCAGGAAATGTGGACCGATTTCACCGTATTTTAGAAGTCGGAAAAGTTTACCTTATAAGTAACTTGGTAGTTAAGAAAGGAATGTGGGTGGTTATAAGCTAAGATTTCTGAAATCAACCAAAATAAATACCATAAGTGATATTTGTTTTACTGTTTGTGTATGTTATTTGTTTTTTTGTATGTTTGGTTTATTGTTTATTATTTTTACTGTTTTAAATATTATCAAATAAAATGAAACTATTATATATAAATGGCTGTTAAATCAATTGTTACTGTTATTTTTTTATTTTCAGCCACGTCAACCTTTCCTAGGTTAACTTTTGACGAAGAAGGTGCCCATCAAGGAATTACTGGTGTTTTATGTCCTGTTGCTAGGCTTAGGCCAACGGGATATCGTTGGACTATCAAAGCAGGAGTGATTAACAAAATGGAAATAGTAAGACACATGAATTCCAGGGAAGGAAAAGTATTTGAGGAAAAAGAATTCCAAGTCCATTTCCATGATACAAGCGGTGTGATACAGGCCAGTGCCTTTTCAGGAAATGTGGACCGATTTAACCGTATTTTAGAAGTCAGAATAGTGTACCTTATAAGTAACTTGGTAGTTAAGAAAGTGAATGTGGATAGCTATATGCTGGGATTTCTGAAATCGACCAAAATAAGTGCCATAAGTGATATTTGTTTTACTGTTTGTATATATTATTTTTTTGTATGTTTGATTTATTGTTTATTATTTTTTTATGTTTTAAATATTCAAATAAAATGAAACTATTATATATAAATGGCTGTTAAGTCAATTGTAACTGTTATTGTTTATTTTCAGCCACGTCAACACTTCCTGCGTTAACTTTTGACGAAGAGTTGCCAATCAAGGAATTACTAGTGTTTTATGTCCTGTTGCTAGGCTTAGGCCAACGGGATATCGTTGGACTATCAAAGCAGGAGTTATTAACAAAAATGAAATAGAAACAAGCATGAATTCCAGGGAGGGAAAAGTATTTGAGGAAAAAGTATTCCACATCCATTTCCATGATACAAGCGGTGTGATACGGGCCAGTGCCTTTTCAGGAAATGTGGACCAATTTCACCGTATTTTAGAAGTCAGAAAAGTGTACCTTATAAATAACTTGGTAGTTAAGAAAGTGAATGTGGGTGGCTATAAGCTGAGATTTCTGAAATCAACCAAAATAAGTACCATAGGTGATATTTGTTTCACTGTTTGTATATATTATTTGTTTGTTTTTTGAATGTTTGATTTATTGTTTATTATTTTTACTTTGTTTTAAATATTAAAAAAAAATGAAACTATTATATATAAATGGCTGTTAAATCAATTGTAACTGTTATTAATATATATAATTAATATTATATAATTAATATAATAATTATATTATATAATTAATGTAATTGTTTATTATTTTTTCTATCTTTTAAATATTCTTCAGGAATATTTTAGTTGCGAGGAATTCTTTAGTTATAATTTATATAGAATATCTGCCCATATCCCAAATTTAACAATGGTTTTCCATAGTTTTATTTGAGAGATTTTAGGACATAGTTCAGATTTAGAAAACTTTTATAGATTTTGAAAATTCAGCAGTTCCAAATTTTAAATGAAAGGAAGGAATAAGTTCTTTAAGTATTCCAATATCAGAATTAAAAGAATTGAGCAGAAATATTTCTAATAAGACTAGAAAAAAGAAAATTATAGCCACTGACAAATCAATCATGACTTTTATAATCACCTTGTTTACTTTTTTAGGTTTCCTAAGCTGAAGATTAAAATAAATTTGTTATAAATTGCTAACTATAAGAGCATCAAATTTGCCCTTAAACTAATCACGACAACATAAAATCACTTCCACTTGAGTGAAATACGGTTTTAGCTTTAGGCACTTTTCAGGCTATCAATTAAGAATTATTTTGTTTTGTAAGTGAGATACAACGTCCCTTACAAATGCAATAGAGGCACATATGGCTGTCATAGGAGAAATGTTTAATCATTTGGTCTTAGTTTGGTTAACTTTTAATAATGATATTGAAGCCCGAAAAGTTAATAGGAAAACACAAGAGACCCCTCATATATAATTTTGTAACTATTTAACTGCTATGATAACTTAACCTATCAAATTTTATTATGTTTAAATGTTATGTCATTTAATTTAATGTATATTAGTGAATTTATTTAAATGTTTATCAATTGTTATCATATAACGTTGTGATTTATTTGACCAGTTAAGTGAAATAGCGATAATGTTTTTTTTTGCCTTGGCTATAATCTCTAAAATAAAAATTGTATAGTTATTCAATTATTGTTATTTATTATTTTTTTTTCTTTGGACGTAAACTCAATAGGAAGGAGCAGAACTTTAAGAATTCTTGTCATTAAATGTATATTTTATTTACCATGGATTAAATCACTTCTTGGTATATTCTTGGAGATGTTTTTGTTTGTATGAAGTGATTCATGTTAAATAACAAGTTCCAACTGTAAACAACGCATGTATACGAGGCACGAAAGGGTTTTGGAAAAGTTAGTTGGTATTGGGAGATTGGCGAGTGTTAGTAACCGATTGTATACGAGGTACGAAAGGGTTTTGGAAAGGACTTAGTTCGTATTGGGAGCTCGGCCAGTGTTGGTAGGTAGGCTTAGATGTGATTACAATAAATTGTTCCGTTTCAGTCTCATAATGTAAACTTACTGGTTTCTACAGCGATATGAGTCGCGCTGTAAAAGTTTAAATACTCTGTAACAGTTTTTTTTGCTGAAATATTAGTTAGTATTTAGTTTATTTTAATATCTTGAAATTCTCATTTCAGTAGGAAGACTATGCAAGATTTTACTTATATTACAAGTTATAAAACTCTTTTCATTTTCACAATTCTGTTTTAAAACGATACTATTACAACCAAAAACCTATCTTCTTTTAAAAATAAAATCTTTGCTCTTTTTTAACTCTTGTGATGCGTTCACTTTATCACAAGTATTAGGTATGGGTTATTTGTAGCACTTCTTCTTATATTTATTTATCTTCTTTTATATATAGATTAACCAGCAGTTTGATGTGTCCACGCTACTTTAACTCTTGTTAACCGGTTATAGTAGGTAGAAGATTTTATGTTATGTTCAAACCACAAAAGCTTACGATATTTATAACTTTTAAAAAACCAAAGAGAGTCCTTGCGCGTTGGATACTTAAGATTCAAGATTTTGATTAGAAATTTGATGTTATTAATTCATTACAGTCAATATATGGCCAAAAAGCAAAAATTAAAGCTGAATACAAATAACCCAGCCCAGGAAAGAAACAAATGCAGTCGACTTTCCTTAACTAATGTAAGAGAATGTCAAGAAAAAAACAGAGCCTGTGCTGCCTTGATTCATTAATTCCAATACGATAAAGAACTGCCTAATGCCAGGAAAACATTCAAAAAAGAAACAGATAACTTCTAATATGGTTTAGATGAGAAAATATTATGTAGAATCATAACATATGATAGTAATAGAAATCAAACTTCCACAATAACAGTTTTAATCCAAGGTCTAGAATCCGTTGTATTCAAATTTTTTCAGTCAAATATGGGTGGAAAACTTGGAATTAATCAAACCTTTCATAAACTTAAACATTACTTTTTCATTCAATCAGACTTAAAAAAAACTAAAAGATGACATAAACGGTTGTGAATCGTACAACCTATGTAAAAACACCAGCTTTACCCTAGTCTATCTATGGCACAAAGACCTACAGCCAAGTTTCACTTCGATAGTTTCTTTTGACTTGTACGGTACTTGTGGTGGATTACCCAAATGTAATAAAGATCAAACTTGAGTCCTTACAGTATAAGACCATTTTTCTGGTTTTACTTTAGCTAAAACATTGAGAAATCAAAGTTCCTATACCACGAGTAAAGCCCTAGCCAAATTATTCGTTAACTCTGGAATACCTAGAACTGTAATAAGTGATAACAGAAGTAATTCTGTTTCATAAGTAACCTAAGATTTAATGTCCTTCCTAAACATAAACAAATTAGTAACAATCCCATACCACCTTCAAGGCCAATGGTAAAATTAAAAATAAATTATTTTCTAATATCCTAGGAATTTACACAAAAGATAATAGAAGAGATTGCCACGAAACTTTGCCCTATCTAACAGATTTAATTAAAACGCCATGCTCTTCAACAATAACCGATAATCATTTCTACATACTACTCGGCCGTGACTTTCGAATTCCCTGTGACGAAATTATAGTCAAGACAATATTATAATGATTCCAAGGAATATAAACAAGAATGTATCAACATAATGGGAAAAACCTATAAAATCTTAAGGCAAGAAATTGAAAAATCAAAAATAAAACAAGATGTCAAAAATATGCAAAACATTGAGAGAACCTAACTTTCAAGTAGGATATTGTATTTTCCTTAGAAATTAAGTAAGAGCCGACGGCAAGAAGCTCTCTGATCGGCACCTGGACCATATAGGGTAACAGAAAAAATGAAAACGGCATTACATTTAAAATCTTAAATCCGAATTCTGGCAAAACCTACTAGGGCCATGTTAGTCGCATGAAAAGAACAAAATTTAGTAAAGCACGGGCATCTTGTCCCACAGCATCTGATTCCTCGGACGATGAGAGCAAACCGCCATTATCAAGGTTAGGGGAACTGAAACTTTTAATCTGAAACAAGGGTATTTCGAAAACGATCGCGAGAAGACTTCAACAAATTTATAGCAATGACAAATATGGTCACTCTCAAAAATAATATTCCAATCGGACAAACACAGAAAATAAGTTAATCGTCTTCCAGTGAAAGTTTAGAAGAACTGGATTTTACAATTTCCCCCAAAATTCATATTTTTCCTGACAGAATTTCAGCCCCTTATCTCCCAAAACGATCTCAAGACGAAAAGGTGTTGCCTAAAAAGCCTATAGAAAGACCCTTTACATTGTATGATGAGCTAAACAAGGCCATCGATACTCTAGGTGACCAAAGGCCGGAACAGCCCAACCAGCCACAAAAGAAGACTTTACGTGGAGCAATGGGAGATGATAAATAATCTTGTGAAAACCAGTCAAATCATACTTGCAGCAAATACTGAGACATATGAAGATACCCCGACATAGCGGTACCCAAGGCCATGACCAAAGATTGGATATCCTGGAAAGAAAACTATGATGCAAAAGTTCCACCACCCTCCTGAAGAAATGGCTTTCAAACAATGGAGGCACCCATAGAAAACATTTGTCTCTTACCCAAGTTTGCAAGAATCCTTTAGCTCCCCCGAATCAACAAGAAGAATTGATAAGCAGACATTCTACTTCCAGAGGAGGCAATTTTCAAACGAAAAGCAGGGTCCCCACCGAAACCCAAGGTCTTCTTCCAGAGATCTAAATACTTAATCGTCAAACACAATTTCTTTGAAAACTGACAGTGAATCAGACCAAAAAGAACTTAAGGACTCAGAAGGACCAAAGCCAACCTCCAAAGCATCCAAAAGCCAACCTCCAAGAAGCGAAATTAAAAGGTCGAAAATTCTTAAAAAAAACAGAATAAGAAATTCAAACTGAAATTCCTAGCAAAATTGAAAAAAAGAAACCTCGACTGAGCGAAGAAACCATTACTAAAAAAAATCAGGCAGAGTAATCTGCAAACTTGACAATTTGGAATATTGATAAACAAGCCCTCTACATTTAAACAGCTAAGAATATTTTTTGGACAAAATAATTAGATGACGTAGTAAACAAAAACGAGGAAAATTAGACAAAAAATCAAAATCAGGAAAACAATAAGAACAATTCAAAATCAAGGCCATAACAAACCTGGTCACCAGGTCACCACCAGGTCACCGGGCAAGAAAAGGTTAAATCTAATTGACGAAATTAATGACCATCATAAGTAAGTTCCAATAAAAATTAATAAATTACACATTGCATTACTGTTTACTGTTGTTTATCAATTTTACTTATTAATAGACTGGTAAAATAACATACTAAAAAGTGAGCTGTCGTATCAGCAAACTAACAAAAACTAATTTTACAATAATCTATTTCTAAAAACAAACTAATTTCTTTCTCAAAAATTTTCTTTTCCCAACTTCTTTTTGCATATGTTTCTTGATATGGCCTATTTAGCAAACAAACATACAGAAGGGAGTAGCTGGAGTATCTGACGGTAATTAATGAAATCCATGCTGTCCTACAGTAAGTAAATTCAAGTAATGAAGTACAGTAGTAAAAAAATTTTAAATCATGTTAGTTACATAAAGATAGTTAGACATTACAGATAAAAACAAAGCAAAAAAATACAAAAAGATAGTTAGAGTTAATATAAAGATAATTAGTATTAAAGTTACACTAGTAAAACGCAAAGTTTACTCAATATATCAAGAACAGATCATGAGTTGAATGACGAGATTTTGAATGGACATTAAAAGAAGAGGTAAAAAATCTAAATTTAAAACCCTAGATTCAATTCCACAAATCTATATCGTTCTTAACAACGATTCGATACTTTAGGCAATGATCCAACTGCTATTCTGTTCTTTCTCACGAGAGATAGTAAGGGATAATAAGCATTATAAGCAACAATTTGCATATCTAACTTTCAAAGTATTGCCTTAGGGCCCTCAAGATGGCAAATCCTTTGATCGCAACCCCGATTGGCGAGAATCTATGAGATATATACAATGAAGAAGGCTTCTTGATGATTTGGCTTTTGACATTTCTATCAACACTAGTAGAAAAGAATTAAAATTTGTAAGAAAAACACTCTGGCTGCTTATTCTATATATTAACTATGTGAGTGAAAATCATTTGGAGTACAAATCAGGTCGAGCATTATATTATTTGTATGAGCAGGATTATAAGGAACTAAAAACACTGACAATTAGCCTGTACCAAAACAACGGAAAATTTGGTTCCAATATAAAACCAGGAATCCACATTATTGTATACGAGAAGAGGATTGACTGTAGCAATTCCTTGTTTTCCACAAACAGCTGACATATAATATAGTCCATGTTAGCTCGAACCAACCAAAATTAGCAGAACTATGCAGAAAACAAGTAGGTCTAAATGTGCGGAAAATGAATATAAATTACAACCTGAATAGTCTTAACCACCCGAAGTGCCGGGAAGAAAATTTGGTGTATATTCAAGATGATTTCGCAAAGGACAACCAAATATACGAATTAAAGCTCACAAACCCGAACATATTAAAGTTGAAACAAGGCAAAATAACCAACCAAAACGGATGTATTTTTCATATCCTGAAATTATCCTATGATTTTCGATTCGGAATTTCCTAATAGAAAATTTTTTTTATAACCAAACCTAACTCAATTTCGCTAGTTATGTTTTGATTTGTTACAAAGCCTGGTCAAGTCCTTATTGAATACTCTAGGAGTAAAAACAAGCGAAGGCAAAACCGTTGCAATTTATGAATAAACCAAATTTCAGTGTAACAATAAAGGATTCGTAATTTTGAAAAAAAGTAACTAAGCAAAAAATACAGGTAAAAAAGCAGTTGAAGTCCATAGATGTACCGTAAAATTGGGTCGCTTTGCCCACGTGTGTGACTTTGGCCCAACCCTGGATTAAGAGTTTTAAAGGATTGCCGTTTATCAGAGGTAACGAAATATGCCTTCCCTTTTTCACAGGTTGAACAAATACTATCATGGAAAAGAATGGGCTTAAGCACTGAGTAACAGATCGTGAAGTACACTTCTGAAAAATAAATATATGTACAGAGGAATTTCCTGTAAATTTTTAACTTTCTGAAAATTTGGCTGGTGACAAGCAATGGGTAAAAGGTTTAAATTTGCTTTTTTACATGTACACAGAGAAATCAACAGTGACTACAACGCCGTGTCACATTCTCTTCGATGCCACCAAGGAGCAACTCCACATCAAATTTCCCAGAAACCAGACCAAAAAAAAAATATGGGGTGAAATTGATCCACATATTTTAGTAAAGAAGAAGGCGATTCGACTACTGTTTTTCATGATCAGTCGACACTAACTTTATTTTTAACCTAAATAAAAAAATTGCAAATTATATAAAGAAACTAGATAAGTCTGTATTCAGCTTAAAAACCAGTAGAACCTTATATTTGGTGAAATAAAAACGATACAAGTCCTAAGTGTGCAAATCACAGCAAAATCTAAGACAAGGAGTGACTCAGAACAATAGTAATTTGCGTCTCTATTAGATCTAAAAAGAACCAAATCGAAGTTGTAAATTGACTCTGTTTAATAAAAACTCGATTTCTCGTGTCCTGAGCTTATTCATAAGATAACATTCGCTTTTATTTCATTATGATACTAAAATCTTATCAATTTTTATCTTCTCTTAAAGGATTACTTGTGTCTACCTTGTCATTACCATCTGTCCAAGCAGTTCCTCTGACCAAAACAACCTCCTCTTCTATATAATTTACCATTTAAAATTGGCTAAAAAGACTTGGTACTGTTATTTGGATAATGTGGAAAACGTTGTTTTTAGAATCAGTTACGCCTAACCACTGTTTTCGTATTTACCTCTGCCCGGACATGTCGATTTGGCAGTCTTAGTGTTATTTGTTCCTGTTTCCTATCAATATTGGAAAGTGTTTAATATTCTTTTGTTGCGTTATACGTGAGTATTGTTGAAATGCAAGCAAAACTCAGCAGCTTTATTTATTTTCATATTTTTACTGTCCAAATGTTGTTTCATTAGATTGCTGTTATTCCAATGCTATAAGCCAGAGAATTATTGAGGTATATTATGACATAGTAATTAAGTCCCTTGAGGAAAGCTGGCAAGAATTTGCAAACCCCTTTAGGATATTTGCAATTAGATAAGAGCTTTTAGGAAATTATCTCCGATAATAAACAACTTATTTACCATTTTTTTTAAATTTGTGATTAGAACCCATTTATTTAACTATAAAATGTTTTTTTATAAGTTAAGTTAAATCGACACTTAACCCCAAGTGTATTGATTTGCTTTTTTCCATATTTTACTAGGTATAGAATAAATAAAATTTGAGACAAAGTTCCAGAAAAAGGTTTTTAAATTTTACAATATTTTTAAATAATAGTATCACAAAAATACTATTAAAGTTCCCCACTCCATAAATTTACTTCCGATATTTTCTTTCTTATAATAACTAATAAACGAAGTTTATCATAAATTAAAACTTAAGTGAATTGTTTTTTCTTTTCTCCAAGTTTAGAAAACATTGATATTCTAATATTACTGAAACACAGCTTTGAAGAATATGACTAGTTGATCTATAATTGTTATGTAGAATGAGATGCTTGATAACAAAACTGATTATTCCCTATTGTGTTACTACAGGATAGAAATTAACAACAGCAGAATTAATGAGTAGTGAAGATATAGGGAGGTCACCTTGCCCAAGACCCCAACAATCAAAATTATACAGATACTGTTGGCTATTTACTATTCTTATAAATGTATTGGATTTTTTAAATTAACGAGTAGTTTAGCCCTAATGGTACTAGAAAACGCCCTGCCCTAGACCCAATCAGCAAAATATCAACCAACATTGCTAGTATTTTTTTTTGAATTTTTTAATTAATAAGTAGTGTAGCCCTAATGATACTGGAGGTCACCCGTCCCCAGTCCTCAAAAAACAAAATTCAACTGAGGTTGTCGCCACGATTTATCATTTTTGTGTGTACAATTAAATAATTTAATATCATTTAAAATCATTGCTCACTTCTAGAAATTGTGTTTCTTGCCCTGTAAACAACAAGGCTAAGACCTTTAACGAAAATCGAAAATTTAGCTGAACACTATGACTATTACTTTTGAACAATTAAGAGACTTATTTTTGAAGAAGAAAAATATTAACTTTGATGTAATAACTACGATGTAGTTATTACATCTGGTAACTGGTATCAGTAAGTTTAGGTTCGCACTGCCTGCCCTAAAGGGTGGAACCCTATCATATTAGACTTATCGTAGTAGACCCCAAAAGCTTAAACAATATTATAGATGAAATAAAGACGCGCTTAACATTTGGTCTCCATTTGCCAGGAAAACCAGAAGTAGCAAACTTATTTTTCTATCACGCAAACTGATGGTAAATATTAGAGAAATTAACAAACAACTTTTCTTAATAGTAACAATTTCACTATTCAACCAACAATATATATACGATTAATATAAAATATCTACCTTTACCGTAAACATTAAGGAAACTAACTCCTTCATGAGCATCATGCCAGAAGCAGAATACATCCTCACTGATCAGGACAGATGAAAATATACACTATCAAACGTCCACGAATTAATGAATGCGTCTCATTCAAAAACTTAGTTTGCCAACTAACGTTACCCATCTATAAGGTAACAATAGGGTCATGTATGTTGGATCTTTTTTGTATCACAGCAACAAAATTTGAATAACTCATGTGAATCTCTAATAGGCAGCATGAAAAGAGGAACAATTATCATTCTGCGAAATGACCTAAGGTTATTTACTGCGCCCAATAAGACAGTAGGAACCTATTAAGTTACAATAATACCGAAAAAACCAACCCAAGTTATCGAACTTAACTAATCTTACAGGACGTTGCAACGATAATTGTTAAACAAGGTTGTTGACTTGTAAGCAAAGAGACAACTGTTCAAACACCTTTAATCCCAACAAGCCCAAATATCAAAACTCAAAAAGTAATATACTGTCAAGGAAGAAATCTGTCATTCATAATCCTAAATACTAACAATGAAAAAGCGAAGTCCTCCATCTGGCCGGAAATCGAGAAGATTAAAAGTACAATGCATTTGACGGAGATGAAGGAGTCATTAGATTTATAAATACCACTCTTCATTAATTAGGACCATAGAAAAATATGTATAAAATCAGTATCGAGTATTTTCATCGAATTCCTCGTACAATATTATAATAATTATATTTCTGGTATTTCTCATTTCAGTAATAATAAGAGCACTACTAACACTGAACTTTGAAAAGCTCTTAAAACCGTGAAGAAAAAAAAACAAAGATGAGATGATTGACCCAAAAGAGATGCATCAATTAGACCCCACTACTCTCGAAGATTTATCTGCCATAAAAACTGGGAAAATATAGCAAAACACGAGGGTCAAAAGGTCTCCTCTTGAATATACACATATCCAATCACTATAGTAAATAAATATTGATAATATATAATTTCAACAGCTATGACTCAGTGAATTGTTTCTTTTTGTCGCAGCCATACATCAGTAATATAGAAAAAAATTGGCGGAAAAATAAAAGATGTAGAATAAGACTTATAGCATTTACCAAGCAGTTAGTTATTTCATAAAGAGTATTCATGTATTCACCACCAGAATACTGTGCTTAGTGGTGAAGTAATAATCCTTAAAATATTACTGATTAAGTATTATTCACAATTTTGTTATAATGATTTACCAATTTTATGTGCTATTTTACTTATTTAGAATATGATTCTACCAAGAAATATTCGGCGACCAACCACTCATTATGGTAAAAAATAAAATAACGAGTAACATTATTGTCATATTTTATCAACCACCGAAGAATGCACAAAAACCAAAAAACTGATATTTCTCACCCCAAAACTATCAACGAAGACAAGAATTCCTCAATAATCCCAGTTGCAAAGCAGAAAATTCCAAATATGATTATTCAATATCATCCTCAATCCCATTTTTAATAAGAAGATCCAAAGACTAAGCCGGTTTAAGAAGAAAATGTATACAGCTGGAAATATACACGAACTGATATCGGGTAAAATTTGAAGCGGTAAATCAAAGAAACAAGACGCCTAACCCACATCCGGTAGTAATCCAACAAGAACCATTAGCAAATCAACAGATCGCCTTCAACCCGAGCTCTAAAAAAACCCAAAAGTGGCAACATCATCAACAATCTTAAAGTTAAGAAATACACGACGTAAGCTACAATGTTAGAACTTGTGAATCAGCCTATCCAAGTGAAGTTTTGATAATTTTTTAAATCAACAACCATTTAACGATAAAAGTTGAAAAAAACTTTCAACAATTCAATAAATGTTAAAAATAAACTTTGCAAACTTTAAAAAATCTAGTGAAGAAATTAAACATTAAAAGTAATATGAGGTGAAAGTGAGGAAGAGGAAAAATTAAAAAACATATTAGTTTGTACGAACAATAATTAACCAAATCAAAAAGCGAAATGGGCTGATATGAAAAATTATGGCATATATGTGAAAGAAAGACATAACAAACTTAGTGACGAGTTTGTTATTGAAATATTATAATATTAACTTAGTGAAGAATATGACAAATTTACCAGTATTGATTTGCAGAATATTATAAAACTGACAAATGTTTTTAATTGACAAGTATTTTTAATTGTGATGTAAATTTAACCTAAATGTCACGCATTAACATTTTTCAATGCCTTGAATCAATCGGAAGTATAGTTGAATTAAAATCAGTTTTAATAGAAATTAAGTATCACTGAGAAAAGACTCGGTTTCTCATTAAAAAAAAAATTTACTAGGTATTCATAGTGTAAATTTTTTTGTTCTGTTCACTTGTATTATATTAATGTAAGGTGTAGGAGTATAAGCTTTATGGCATTAAATTGTCATTAAAATTAACTAATTATCATAGTTCTAGGGGTAAGAACAAAAATAATAAACACAAATTAATATAGTGCTATAGATTTAGATCAATAGACATTCCGCGATGAAGGAAAAATTAAAAAACATATTTGTTTGTACGAACAATAATTAACCAAATCAAAAAGTGAAATGGGCTGACATGAAAAAATATGGCATATATGTGAAAGAAAGACATAACAAACTTAGTGACGAGTCTGTTATTGAAATATTATAATATTAACTTAGTGAAGAATTATGACAAATTTACCAGTATTGATTTGCAGAATATTATAAAACAGACAAATGTTTTTAATTGACAAGTATTTTTAATTGTGATGTAAATTTAACCTAAATGTTACGCATTAACATTTTTCAATGCCTTGAATCAATCGGAAGTATAGTTGAATTAAAATCAGTTTTAATAAAAAATTAAGTACTACTGAGAAAAAAGACTCGGTTTCTCATTAAAAAAAATATTACTAGGTATTCATAGTGTAAATTTGTTGTTCTGTTCACTTGTATTATATTAATGTAAGGTGTAGGAGTATAAGCTTTATGGCATTAAATTATCATTAATATTAACTAATTATCATAATTCTAGGTGTAAGAACTATTACAACAATGGGAGATTAGCCTGAATGATGAGAACATCATTCTACGACAGGAAGAGGGCTATGTGACATACAGCCCTATAATTCCACCTATAAAATCCAAGGTTTTGAAATTTGTTACTTTTGAAACCCAATTTCAAAATAGTGAAAAAAACATTCTTTCTTGAAGTATTTAATACATTAGCCAATAAGTATGATAATAACCGGCCTTTTATAATCAATCAACGTTTTGTGAAAGAAGTGCACTTCATACAAAAAAAAAACTTATCAAGATGAAAAGTACTAAGTCGTGATTAAAGCAAATGTCAATTCCTAAGGGAACAACATCAAATCAAGATGAAAATACCTATAATATTGCAGAGTTGTGATATCCTTTTCCGTTCCTTTTCAACACCCTCCTCGTCCGTCCCAATCTACTCAAGGCCTCCCTCTTTACAGTCTTCCAGGAACTTCCCATTTCTCTTAAGTCCTTCTTCGTGATATCTCCCCACTCCAACCGCGGACAAAATGATTTTAACCAAGGAGATTAAAACTGCACTTATTCGTAATGATGTTCCCTAAAACAAATCATAAATAATTATAGTTTAATAATAATAAAAAATAAACAACAATAATAAAATACGAAATAATAATAAAATCGTGTAATATAATAATGTAATAATAAAATATAATAATATAATAGAATGTATAAATGTATTGCAGTGAACTCTCTCTTCTTATTTTGTTATACTTCGCAACTGTCCTTTTCGCAGATGATATGGGCCGGAAATAAATTATTATCATTATTACATAACTTGTATTTAAAATAAGAACCTTGCCAAAAAGACAGATTATTTAAGTTAGTTTAATTAACTTAAGATTTTGGCGCAATATTCTTAAAAATAGACCTCACTCTATGACTTTAGACGCTAACTACCAAGAAAACTTTTGTAAAAATGAACAATGAGGAGCGAAAAGAGAATTTCTTTAGCCGAAGGGCATTAAGTAAGTACAAAATCCTTTTGGGGAGGTATCAAACACTGAAAAGCGGCAGAATACATGGATGTGAAACTGGACGCTTTAGCGACAGTGAGGATCTCTTCTTAAGGGAACTAATATGCAATATAGGCTAGTTAGTATCTCTGATGCTATTTCTATGCTTTTTGTTTGGATACTCGAAGTGCTATGTCGGGCAATTTGTATGTAAATAAGGATATTTGTATTTATTTAGATAATCTCCCCAAAAGGATATCACGACTCTGCAACATTATAGGTATTTTCATCTTGATAATATGTTGTTCTCTTATAGAATTGACAAGAAATATACATTTGCTTTAGTCACGACTTTGTACTATTGTATCACTTTGGTCAAAGTAAGTTGAAGACTTTGAACCTTACTACTATTACTACCAGCAACTCACCACAGCTGCGAGCCGCCTGAAACTAACAAAGCTACGCACCCTCCTCGTCCGTCCCAATCTACTCAAAGCCTCCCTCTTTACAGCCTCCCAGAGATTTCTCATTTCCCTTAAATCGTTCTTTGTTATGTCTCCCCACCCCAACAGCGGACGACATGCTTTTGACCGTAGAGATTAAAACTGCACTCGTTCGTAATGACGTTCCCCAAACAAATGCAGAAATGATAATAATATAATAAAAAAAAACGTCTTTTGATTTGTCAAAATTGATACAATGTCTCTTATTGTTTTATTTTCAAGTCGCTTTGATTAAATCACTTTGGCCTCTGAACATTTACAGGGACAAAAACATTTATATCTGAAACTGTAAAAATTAAAGAATCATCACATCCAGATCAAACTCATGTATTATTGATTGACTCCTTTATTGGGCAAAGTAAACTTTGCAGTTCAAAGGGCCAAAATTAATTCTTTTTTAATCAAGCCCCTTTCGTTTGTATACATAGTATACATGGAGTGTAGACATAGGTGTTATTCCAAAAGCAAAGAATTAAGCTGCTTGGAATCTTTATTTGAATATGTTTTCATTCTAGTATTAAATTTGTTGGTATGGACAAACATATCTTTTAATTAAATTAAAATAAAACGCATTTAAAGAACATAACTAACTGCTATCCTATAGGAACAATCCTAATAGAAACTTATCATATGATTCAAGTATAAAAGTAATGCATTATTGATATATTATCAAATTAATTTAAATAATCTGTCTTTGTGGCAAGGGTGTTATTTGAAATACAAGTTATGTAATAATGATAATAATTTATTTCTGGCCCATATCTTATGCGAAAATGACAGCAGTAAAGTATAAGAAAATAAGATGAGAATCCACTGTGACACATTTTTACATGAAAGCTTACCATCTTCACAAGAGCAGAATAAAAAAAGGAAAGATAAAACAATCGAAATATCTGAGTCAAAAATAAAACATTGGGTTATCTGTGTAGGTATGCTTTGGTAAATTAATTGGATACAAATTTCTGTTTTACATGTTACAATTTTTTGCCCTTCCAACATCAAATGATCGAGTTTTTGTGTGTACCTACACATGCCTTTTGACCTCTTCATTGTGTTATCTGCATTATTATGTATGTATGTACTATTGAATGAAGCATTTTTTAGAAAAAAAACTTTTTGTTTTGCGTCTAACACGAATTTTAAATCTAGTTATCTGGAATCTGAGATTCTTGTTAAATTTGTAGTTATCTCTGTTTCTATTTGCAACTATTGATCAGAAATATCAAACTGGCATCCACATTTTTTTTCGGTGTACCTACACATGCCTTTTGACCTCTTCGTTGTGTTAACTGCATTATTATGTATGTATGAGCTAATGAATGAAGCACTTTTTAGAAAAAAGCTTTTTGTTTTGCGTCTAACACGTATTTTACTCCTAGTTATCTGGATTCTTGTTTAATTTGTAGTCATCTCTGTTTCTATTTGCAACTATTGATCAGCAATATCAAACTAGCATCCACGTTTTTTTCGGTTTCAATGTATCTTTAGGTCTAGGAATATAAAATCTAACTGGGTAAATGTAACCACAAATGTAAAACCATGTTTTTTGTAATATTGTATTATTTTTTTAAATTAAATTCATGGATAAATAATTTTGTTTCCCTAGTCGGCTCTTTCTAAATCCAGAATTTGCTAGCTTATTTCACACCTATACGATTACTGGTAAAACTGTTTCACTTATAGGATTCAATTTATTATTATTATATAATATATATATATATATATATATATATATATATATATATATATATATATATATATATATATATATATATATATATATATATATATATATATATATATATATATATATATATATATATATATACATGAAAAGAGAAATCACCAATGCTACAGCACAAACACAAAAAAAAAAAAAAAAAAAAAAAAAAAAGGAGACAGAAGGAGAAAAGGAAGACTGTTTTCCTAAATTAGTGATTAATATAGACCAGCACTTGAATGACGCCTTAACCCTACTCATCCATACAATCACATAGGTCAAACAGCATAGCCACACACAATCAACCATAAAGAATAATCCATGGACAGGCAGTCATGTCGTCAATAAGTATAAGTCGTCATTTACCAAACCATAGAAAAAATAATACAGACAAATAATTCAGAGGCAACACCCAACATAAGGGCTCATCAGGAGAATACACTGGCCTATATAGGGTTTCGCCACTCTAAATTCTCTACCCAGCACAGTGTTGTGGCTACCACAAAATATCCATGGCATCCCCGCGTCAGGTATCACCCCCAAAATACATGTCTATGAAAAAAACAGCAAATGTAAAACAACCAAGTAAAACCAAAACAAGCTTATCCTGTTAATATATCCCTCCCTTTAGCAACAATAGGTAAACTAAATATTATAAATCTTACCAAATCACAAATATTAACACATTGCAAAAAACCTGAATGAACTAAACAATTATATAATTCATCTCTACCATGTGGCTAATTTTTTAAAAATTCCGCTCAAATAGAAACACAATTCAAAATAAATGGCGCTGTGACAACATTTCTCGAACCTCCGAAATTAGTCAAAAATTTCTTTAAGTATTTCTAGATAATTCTTTTGATATTTATTTAAAAGTTCGTTATAATGAAAACTAAATTTTTTAAATTGCCAAGTTAATTTATTTGCAGAAAAACCTCTTGATATCAAATTTTGGCTTAAGATTTTACATCTATTTTTAAAATCAATATAATTACTACAAATCCTTGCATAACGAAGTAACTGTGAGAAAAACGCTGAATATGTGATATTTGAGTGTATATTACTTTCAGGGAATGGGAAACTAATCACTTCAAAATCAAAATCATCCGTTTTATTATACATTTTAAAACTTAATTTATTATTATCACAAATATTAATATTTAAATCTAAGAAATGATCTTCATGACCAGCGCCATGACTAGGCTCAAGAATAAGCTCTGATGGATATATATTTTTAGAAATATCAATGAAATCCTTACAATTTAAGACCAAAATATCATCTAAATATCTTTTATTATTTGACAAAGCATGTTTTAAATTAATTGCATGTATATATATATGTATATATATACATATATATATATACATATATATATATATATATATATATATATATATATATATATATATATATATATATATATATATATATATATATATATATATATATAGATATATATATATATAGATAGATATATATATATATATATATATATATATATATATATATATATATATATATATATATATATATATATATATATATATATATATAGATAGATAGATAGATATATAATTTTATATATGCAACAATTAAATAAATAAATATGAAAAACCAGTGCAAATAAATATAAATATAAAAATAAAGAGTAATTAATATATATATATATATATATATATATATATATATATATATATATATATATATATATATATATATATATATATATATATATATATATATATATACTCTTTATCTGAGGCCGAATTTTTGCATTTATAGAGACCTTTCGAGCAATAATATGTCAAAGCATGTTATTTACATATTTATGGTTTGAGTGAGTAGCCCAAAGTTGCACAAGCTAATGAAAATATTTATCATATGTGTTAATTTTGGTATTTGATGCTCAAGAATCCACTAGATTTGGCCCTTTAGAACCAACCTTAAACCAAACCAACCTTATTACTTTTAATTATTAAACAACATAGACTTAACCAACGCCTCAATTATTTAACTATTGATCAAATTAACTTAATTAAAAATAATTATTAAAATAGTTTAAAATAACTAAACATAATGAGATTTTAAATAAAAAATTAACTGTTTGAATATAAAACGAATTTTAGTATTTCAAAATATTTTGTTTTTCGTATTTTTATCTTTTCCAATGGATATGAACATCAAGTGCCATCATCATTGGTAGTTCTATCTTGTTCCATAGAATCAATTAAATTAAGTTTGTAGGTTCTCCGTGCCTAAAATGTCATTTACACCAGTTGTTGCCCAAAACATGAACACCAATTTTTGTAGTAAAAACGTCAGCAAACATTAAACTGTTTGTTATTATGACAATATTATTATATTATCATGTTTGTTAACTTTTCTTGTCTGCATATTTTCTTCTTCTTGCCCGATGGAGAGAGAAACTGTGGGTTTCTTGTTACATATATACTTATTATACACGTTTAGCAAAGGCGTTTTTTCTTAATCTTTAACCAAGCGTAAAGCAACAGTAAACAGAAAAAGCGAAAAAATACAGCTAAAATCTATCGGTAACCATCTGGCACATTGTTAAAAAAGCCAGCATGGTATTTAGAAAAATAGATCTGGTAATTATACTACTATTTTTAAGATGTTCCCTTGAGACGAGAACAACAACATTGACCGCAATCCCTCCAACCCATTACAGAGCCGTTACTGGTGTTAGCGGTGCCCTAGGAGAAACTTTCCCGTTGAAATACCCGCGGTCAATCCCTCATTGATATATTGTTTGACGTCTATACTTCTAAATATAAATATTTAAAACATGAAGTGTTCTGTTTCTGATTTTCTGGTGCAAATTCAAACACTTTTGGTTCACGTTACAACAAATACTTGTTTTGCAATAAGAAACTTATCACCCCCCAAAGAAAATAGTTAACAAAATGATAGAAGCTTAACTGAAAGGAAAAACAACCTAGTGGTTATCGAATTTAAAATAAGTATTTCAATTTCAATTCCTTTTGATCTGGTACGAATATGAATCACAACTTTCATATTACAAAAGAAGACGATTTCCGAGTTGCAAAAAAATATTGTCTTTACTTAAAACTTAGAGAGAAAAAAGAAGTTTACTTTAAACAAAGCAGCGGAACAAGCTTTATTTAAATTAAACCCAGTTTTCTCTCTTTCATTTTTTGTAAATGAAACAGCAGTGTGGTATAAGAAATTATTTTCTTTCTTTAGAAAGAACTTTTTTTTTCAATCACCCTGAAGATGCCTAGCCAACTCAAGTCAACTATATTACGCAAGCATCCGCATCAGAGAAAAATTGGCAATTTCCCTGTAAAACAACAGTTTTAGATTTACAGCTAAACATATAAAAAATACCCGGCACCAGAAACTCCTAATCTCTCATTCAGGGCCGTATTACAAAATGATTTTTTAATGGGGTTAACAAAAAACCTAAAAAAAAAACACGTTATTTTTCAATTCATTTTTTTACGTTTCTACGGGACAGACAGATATCGATCCAACACCCCCCCCCCCAGCAGGTACGGCCTTGCCCTGATTTCCTTATATTTTTTTCTATTTCACTTCAAAAAGTCGTAGACCCAATAAATCGTAATCAAATCTCCACTTAAATCTCGTAATTCGATGAAATGTCAAGTCTAGATGCTAAACGAGAATTCTCATTGGTTGACATAGGTTCACCCTAGGTTTTGCTTTTGACCAATAAGCTCCGCCAATCGCCCCACCATAGCGACCTAATTAGAACTGGCCCCAATCCAAACGTAAACGTTAAAAGGTACGACGAGGTAGATATTATAGGGGAGGGGTATGGGTTGCACCAATTCGCTTTTCATGAAGCCTATATAGCTCGATGTTTGTATCCACTTTACTTTCATCAGTTATGTCTTTAGTTACTTGTTTTTTTTATTTGTTTAATTTTAATTGCATGCTTTTTGTATAACTGTTAACTTTTTGTGTTTCAATTTCGTGTTCATAATATCGTATTGCTATTTAGTTTGTTTGCATTTTATATGGATTTATTATTTAATCTACTTTCGTGTATTGTCTTAAACTTCAATCTTGTTTTACTTTCACTTCGTTCTTTTTCTCACTTTGTCTCATTTGGAAACCATGAATTTTCCTGTCAGCTATATCATTTTCATCATGATCAACAGAATTACAAAAAGAAGAACTACTATAGATGCAGTTTTAATTAGCCCTATATTTTGAGAGGAAAAAATCCTCGATTTCTTTCAGATATGATGTGTTGAATTGGTTCTGTTGCCGTTTCTGAGCAGCTGGTTACCCTCCGCCTATTTTTGATTCTTGAAAAAGTCACAAAACTTCCAATTTCCAATCAAACAAGCCTCTTCAAAGTTATTACGATCACTCCTTGCTCTAAATCATTATAGTTTAAAACTGAGCAACTTGTATAAGTAACAGCCCTTGCCCAATGAATAGCAAGGGATTTGTCCACCCATGAATTATAGCTATTTGACTTTTGGACTATTTTGAATAAAATGGCTATTTCAAGATTTTGATTGTAAGTATTTTGAGACAAAGGGGTGCATGGGGTGAGAACTGGTTACCCTCTGATTACTTAATAAACCTAAACAGGACACTACAACCTTCGATCTCCAATCGAATGAACCGTCCCTAAAGTTCATATGACCATTCCTTCCATAAAAAAAACCATAAATGTCAACAATAGACAATTAGTATAAACTAATGCCCTTGTCCCAAGGGCTGAGGGGATATCAAATCCGGTCCCATAGCTGCTTGATATTTGGACTATTTTGAACAAAATGACGATCTCAAAATTGTCATTGGAAATATTTGGGGAAAAAAGGGGTAAATGGGAGGGCAGGTTGCCTTTCTATCAATATTGTGATATCACTATTGTGTGTTCAAAAACGAATCAGTTATTAGTTTGACTTGATCCTTAGAGAAAGTGACTTCGTGACAAATATGGTTTTATCTATAAAGGAGTACAATGACGCAAATAGATCTAATAATATTAGAATCGAAGAACTACTTCATACCAGGAATGCAGCCAGTTGTTTTATTTTTCAATGCGGACACGATTGGGAAATTCAAAAACTTTTGAAGTCTTTTAAATCCACGGAATATGAATTATACAACGATTTCATAAACAATCCTGAAAAGGTCCAATTGAAGGACCGGGGAGTAACATAATGAAAAGAATAACTCCAGAGTTTCAGATCGAATTGAAGAAACACCTAGAAAGTAGAAGTAAAAAAGAATTAAGAATTAGAGAAGAAGAAAAGAAGAAGAAGAAGAAGAAGAAGGAGGAGAAGAATAAGGAGGAGAAGAATAAGGAGGAGAAGAAGACGGAGGAGAAGAAGGAGAAGAAGATCCTCCCATTGCCCGGACCATGCCACTTGCTCTTCATGGTCCATCCTTTTTAGGTGGAATGATCGTAGGCGTAGTCATTTAAAACTTGATGTTTTGTGCACTTAAGATGTTTCGAAGTTCTGTTCATTAAAAATAAAATCTGTTCATTCTGATCAAAAAAAAAAAAAAAAAAAAAAAAAAAAAAAAAAAAAAAAAAAAAAAAAAACGCGATAATGCATCTTCGGCATCCACCTTGAAATGCAAACATTGTGGTGGAAATCACGGAAGCAATAGTTTCTCCTGTGCCGTATTGTAGAGCCGTATGCCTGTCCCTCCATCGAACACTCAAGCTTGTGGCTGATAACTTCCCTCCTTCTAGAGGTATGGACCATTGCACCGAACCTGATTGCGTAAACCTGTATTTTCAAAGCATAAATGGAGCAAGAGATAAGTTAATAATTTTAGCTGAAATATTCAAGTCATTCGATTTAGTGTGTGTAGTTGAGCACCAATTAAGTGGCGTTAATAGTAATCAGTCGGGAGTTTCTTATGACCACGAGTTCTTCATCCGTCATGCAAAAATCACAGGTGGTCATCCCACTAGCGGCATTATAATTGGAGTAAAAAAGAGCCTTAAGTGTGTTTTACTTGAAACCAATGATACTTTTGTTGCAGTTGATCTAGGCCGTGTCATTATTCTTGCAGTTTATATGCCTACTAATTACAGGAACGAACAATCCAACGAACATTTTTGTTACGGGGGGGGGGGGGGGTTAGTGGAAATAATTGGGTTTGGTGTGAACTTTAGCTTAAGGGGGGATTTTTACCATGAGGTACTTGGGACTTTTCTAAGTCATAGTAGCTTAATGTGGATATGAGATATGGGAGCTAAATTACTAACAGAATAAAAAGGCTTTGTATATAATCCCCAGTAACCTGGGAGACAGAACCATCTCGGTGATGTTCGAGGTCTCCTGAGACAATATAGATTTCCTTGGGACCGTACCTGAAGACTAGAGGAACTGTACCTGATGCCCTAGTACATAGACAGAAGATGATTAAGTACAATAAGGTTTATTTACTTACAAGATACAACTTTTGACAAAACAATTCCAATAACTTATGAAAAGGTGCACATGAACACTGGAACTTGACTCATATAAAACTCTCCTGAAACTCAACGACCAACTGCCTGCCCAGATAGTGACGCCAAGCTGATGGTGAATTTAGGCAGAGCGAAGAAGTTCAAAGCATTGTTAATCCTATTCTCTAATTGCGTCTTCTCGTTATCAAACGCAGCATCATCTGCTTCCATGATTCTGCCTAATGACTGGGCAACATCTTCTCCTTTCATGGCACCATAGTATGTCATGATCACATCCCTCGGGGCAGCCTTTCTCATTAGCGCAATTGATCTCCACAAAGATGCGATACCTGCATCTTCTGAAGACGCATCTGCAGTGCGTAGAGAAGGGCTATTGGCAATTGTTCTTTCCTTGTAGTAATTCAGTGCAATAGTTGCTAACTCACACACCAATGGATAGCATGATGAGTCTCTCTGATCAAACTGCACACCGGATCCTAACACCTTATAAGGATGGAAGGCACTGTAGTACCCATAGGCATTGTGAGCCCTAAATCCCGCCTCCCTCAGAGTTTTGTGCAATTCCCCAAATGGCCCTAGCTGATCAACGTTCTTGATCAATGGAATTATGTTTTCGCTCTTTAACATCTTCAGCACAACTAATGAATCAGACACCATTGACCCACCCGTAACCTGATCTGGCCCACTTAAGGTTCCTTCACATTCAGTTTTGGCGTTCCGTTAACCCCTTCACACTGGAATCCGTAAGGCTCAATAATCCTTCCTAAGATCTTACGTTAACGTAACTGTAACCGTAACCGTATACGAGAGCTTTAACGGAAGAAGTTCAATTTATTTTAACTTCTTACGTTTACGTTAAAAGCCAAAATGGATGTTTTTGATGAACAAATTATTGAATTTGTAGAAGCTAGGAAATATTTATATAGCTCAAAGGACCCTGGTTTCAAGGATAGGCAATTGAAGCAGAATTCGTGGGAAAGTCTGAGCCAAAGCTTTGCTTCAGTTGGTAAAGACATTAGTGGTGAGTATTCTTGGCATTTTCTTGATTTGTAGGCTAGGGTATGTTTTGCTAAATATTGTTATTTCACTTACTAGCAGTTTGTAAGCAATGCTGAAAAAATTAACAATGCATTATATATTTGAATTGATTTTTCTGTTGTTGTTTTTTTCAAATATTTGAAACAAAATTAGCCTAGCCTACTGGTATTTTACCCTAGCCAACTGTATCTGTTATAATAATTGAAACTCTTTTGGAAGTAATCTTTTTCTAGGCCTGTTCATAATTAGACCCATTGTTGAAATTATTCTTTAATGTGGAAAGAATTTAAGATCATAAAAAATAAAGAATTTAAGATAGGCTAGGCTAAAATGGTTATATGTTTTATATTTAAGAACCTAATCATTATTCAGTAATTTGGTATTTTTTTAGGTTGGCTACTGAGGGCTAAATCTGGTAGCCCATATTTAAGAGGAGGGTAAGGTGCGTTGTCGAAAACACAAATGTGATACATAAAGAGAACATAAAATAAGGAATCTAGTGGTAGCCTACTGCTTTCAGTACTAGGCTTATAGACTGTTTCCTCCTATGGAACTCTGGATCTAGAATAGTAGCCTACCTTGCATCCTAGCCTAGTCTCCTTTCACCTGATATTCTTCAATTTGAGCTATATAGCTATAATATAGCCTAATAAAATAGCCAGGCTGTACATGAAAGTCTGTTGATTTTTTTCTGAAAATGGCAATACTGTTGGAAATAAGTAGCCTACAATAAACAATGCAAGTCAAAACAATCACTAAAGTTTCATATATAGTCCATGCCATTGGCTATTTATTTTACATTGTCATTAGTAAACCATGTAGCAAAAGAGATTGAATGACACTGTTAGATTATCTTTATTATTAACAAAGCTTTCAAATCAAAGGAGGTCATTGCTTATAATTTCAAAACTGTGATGATTAATTCCCCTATTAGTCTCCCTATTTGCATATATGTTGAGCAATGTCTTTTTCTTATGTAGTTCCATGTACTGTTGGCATCTTGTTTTGTATTTATACTGTGAAGAAGTTTATAAATGAGGATTTGGTAAAACATATAGGGCATATAGAGATGTGTAACTTTATGGCAAAGAGCCTTTAAGGGATGTGAATGATTTCATATCTGCTTTTTGTCTTTTTTGTAAAGAAACTCAAGTAATATATTACAAGTCAACTTAAGTCATTATCCCACATACTATTTTACTCACTCAGATTTTATACCCTATTGAAACTAATTTTCAGCAATTGTGTTCCTTCAGTTTCAAAACAAAGTAACTTTGAACATTTGAAGACTGAACAGTTACACCATTTTTAGCTGAAAATTTTATAAAAAAAAAAAAACAGGATAACTATACTTTACAAATCTATTACTAAACATAGTGCTAAGAAATAAAAACAGAAATATATGGGTTGAGCGCAACAAAGACAATAATTTTCTTGCTACAAGTACTTTAACTCAGAATCAATGAATAGTATTGATATAAGAAAGTTACAAATTTTTAATGTTGTTGAAGTGACAACAAGCTTAAGTTGGTTTAAAGGATCTTTCTTTCACATTTCATTACCCTTTCTATCTACAAAATATTGTTTATAGGGAATAGCTATGTAGGTCCCAGTTGAATTTGCTGTAAAAAGAGCATGTCTAAAATTGCTAACCATAGTAATTATTGTTGTTTTTCCAGTTACTGAGCTTGTGAAAAAATGGGGTAATTTGAGGGATCGCTATGTCCGTCTGAAGAAAAAAGGAAAAGCTCCCAGTGGCTCTAGTGCTGATTCAAGCTTAAAGCCAGAAGAGCGAAAACTTGTTGAAAACATGAACTTCCTTCATAGCCATATTGTGGAGAGAAGCAGAAAAACTACAGGAAATACTGTTCAGCGTGAAAGTGGTATTACTAGTGAGAATCCACTGGACTACACCACCACCATTTTTGCTGAGAGTCATGATTCAACATTTTTACAGTCTGCAGATAATCAAGAGTCAGAATTTTCACAGTCTGCAGAAACCAGCTTTCAAAATAGTGATGGAGTAGTGAATATTGATGGAGTGTTTGATTTTATTACACCAAGGAAAGATACTTTTATGGCAAATGAATCAAGTGCTTCATCTTTTCATCAGAATGCCACAACCCCACTACCAGGAACTTCAAAAAGAAAAAGGACTGTGTCTGCAGATTCAAGTGACTTGAATAAAATTCTGACAGATTATTTCAAGCAAAGATTTTGCAAAAAAAATAATACAGATAGCAACTTGGATCAGCATGATCCAGACAAATATTTTTTAGTCACTCTTGCCTCATTTAAAAAAGTACCAAATGATTTGATGTTGGATTGTCAACTAGATATTTTACAAACAATTAAGAAGTATATTTAATCAGATAGTGTATTTTGAAGTATATTTAATCAGTTTTATAGACAAATAAAATAAAGCTTTTTAGTTTTCGATTTAATTTAAGCATTGTATTATATTAAAAAAATGGTAAGTAGGTCAAAAAAATTATAAATAGGCCATCAATATAAATAATGAAGAATAATTATTCTAGTACAAAAATAAAACGTAATTTGAGAAAATAGTTGCAACATTTTATGGCTGTGTTTGAAATAGAGTAGCTGGCTATAAATATTTTTTTAAACAAAATTTCTTATAATAGCTTTAGTTTAGACTCCTATTTCTTAGGGAGATGGAGAAAAACAAAGTAAAGAGGAGACAATTTTAATATACAGTAAATTAAAATATGTCAAAAGACATGGCTGTCATATCCCTATAATTAATATGAAAGTAGTAACAATTTAGAAACTGCCACGTAATGCTCTTTCCCTTTGCCAAGGTACACTTCCAGTAGGTGAAACTAAATACCTAGCCAGACTGTCTCTGAGACATTGGGAGTTTCGTGATGCATTGTTGCTTCCAAACCGTCTGTGTTAAGTACAGTTTAAGTGTACTTTACTTATATTATTTCTGTTCGTTTTAATAGTAATTGCCATTGTTTGTTTCCATATGTTGTTTCTTTTGTTTCTTTTTTTGCCATTGTTTGTTTCTATATGTTGTTCCTATATTTTGTCATCTATTTTTTTTCATATAATTAAAACCAGTTAATTACTGTTAATTTCTGTTCGTTTAAATAGTAATTGCCATTGTTTGTTTCTATATGTTGTTTCTTTTGTTTCTTTTTTTGCCATTGTTTGTTTCTATATGGTGTTCCTATATTTTGTCATCTATTTTGTTCATATAATTAAAACCAGTTAATTAATTAATATCGATTTTCAAAAAGTAGATTCAAACGTCATCTAAGGCCCAAGATACACTTTGCGTTTTTCACCTAGCGTCTTTCTCCCATTGTTACTCTAGGGCGTATATTTTCTCTTTACCTGTAACACTTTAACTCTACAGTTTAAGTGTACTTTACTTATATTATTTCTGTTCGTTTTAATAGTAATTTTCATTGTTTATTTCTATATATTGTTCCTATATTTTGTCATCTATTTTGTTCATATAATTAAAACCAGTTAATTAATTAATATCGATTTTCAAAAAGTAGATTTTTTTAGGTTTAGAAAAGTAGATTTATTATATTATTTCTGTATACTATTTCTTCACCTGGAGGGCATATAAGCAAGGTTAACGAAGAACAATGTCATCTTTTGTTTCTTTTTTTGCCATTGTTTGTTTCTATATGTTGTTCCTATATTTTGTCATCTATTTTGTTCATATAAATAAAACCAGTCAATTACTGTGAATTTCTGTTCGTTTTAATAGTAATTGCCATTGTTTGTTTCTATGTGTTGTTTCTTTGATTTCTTTTTTTGCCATTGTTTGTTTGTATATGTTGTTCCTATGTTTTGTCATCTATTTTGTTCATATAATTAAAACCAGTTAATTAATTAATATCGATTTTCAAAAAGTAGATTCAAACGTCATCTAAGGCCCGAGATACACTTTGCGTTTTTCACCTAGCGTCTTTCTCCCATTGCTACTCTAGGGCTTATCTTTTCTTTTTGCCTGTAACTTGTAACTTTACTTATATTATAATTTTTTTAGGTTTTTGCGGTTATCAATGGGGCACTCTACAGTTTAAGTGTACTTTACTTATATTATTTCTGTTCGTTTTAAAAGTAATTTCCATTGTTTGTTTCTATATGTTGTTCCTATATTTTGTCATCTATTTTGTTCATATAAAAACCAGTTATTAATTAATATCGATTTTCAAAAAGTAGATTTTTTTAGATTTAGAAAAGTAGATTTATTATATTATTTCTGTATATTATTTTTTCGCCTGGAGGGCATATAAGCAACGTTAACGAAGAACAATGTCATCTTTTGTTTCTTTTTTTGCCATTGTTTGTTTCTATATGTTGTTCCTAGATTTTGTCATCTATTTTGTTCATATAATTAAAACCAGTTAATTACTGTTAATTTCTGTTCGTTTTAATCGTAATTGTCATTGTTTGTTTCTATATGTTGTTTCTTTTGTTTCTTTTTTTGCCATTGTTTGTTTCTATATGTTGTTCCTATATTTTGTCATCTATTTTGTTCATATAATTAAAACCAGTTAATTAATTAATATCGATTTTCAAAAAGTAGATTCAAACGTCATCTAAGGCCCAAGATACACTTTGTGTTTTTCACCTAGCGTCTTTCTCCCATTGCTACTCTAGGGCGTATCTTTTCTCTTTACCTGTAACACTTTAACTCTACAGTTTAAGTGTACTTTACTTATATTATTTCTGTTCGTTTTAAAAGTAATTTTCATTGTTCATTTCTATATGTTGTTCCTATATTTTGTCATCTATTTTGTTCATATAATTAAAACCAGTTAATTAATTAATATCGATTTTCAAAAAGTAGATTTTTTTAGGTTTAGAAAAGTAGATTTATTATATTATTTCTGTATATTATTTCTTCACCTGGAGGGCATTTAAGTAATGTTAACGAAGAACAATGTCATCTTTTGTTTCTTTTTTTGCCATTGTTTGTTTCTAACTGTTGTTCCTATATTTTGTCATCTATTTTGTTCATATAAATAAAACCAGTTAATTACTGTTAATTTCTGTTCGTTTTAATAGTAATTGCCATTGTTTGTTTCTATATGTTGTTTCTTTTGTTTCTTTTTTTGCAAATGTTTGTTTCTATATGTTGTTCCTATATTTTGTCATCTATTTTGTTCATATAATTAAAACCAGTTAATTAATTAATATCGATTTTCAAAAAGTAGATTCAAACGTCATCTAAGGCCCGAGATACACTTTGCGTTTTTCACCTAGCGTCTTTCTCCCATTGCTACTCTAGGGTGTATCTTTTCTCTTTGCCTGTAACTTGCAACTTTACTTATATTATAATTTTTTAGGTTTTTGCGGTTATCAATGGGGCACTCTACAGTTTAAGTGTACTTTACTTATATTATTTCTTTTCGTTTTAATAGTAATTTCCATTGTTTGTTTCTATATGTTGTTCCTATATTTTGTCATCTATTTTGTTCATATAATTAAAACCATTTAATTAATTAATATCGATTTTCAAAAAGTAGATTTTTTTAGATTTAGAAAAGTAGATTTATTATATTATTTCTGTATATTATTTCTTCGCCTGGAGGGCATATAAGCAAGGTTAACGAAGAACAATGTCATCTTTTGTTTCTTTTTTTGCCATTGTTTGTTTCTATATGTTGTTCCTATATTTTGTCATCTATTTTGTTCATATAATTAAAACCAGTTAATTACTGTTAATTTCTGTTCGTTTTAATAGTAATTGCCATTGTTTGTTTCTATATGTTGTTTTTTTTGTTTCTTTTTTTGCTTTACTTAAATTATATTTTTTTTAGGTTTTTGCGGTTATCAATGGGGCACTCTACAGTTTAAGTGTACTTTACTTATATTATTTCTGTTCGTTTTAATATTAATTTCCATTGTTTGTTTCTACATGTTGTTCCTATATTTTGTCATCTATTTTGTTCATATAATTAAAACCAGTTAATTAATTAATATCGATTTTCAAAAAGTAGATTTTTTTAGGTTTAGAAAAGTAGATTTATTATATTATTTCTGTATATTATTTTTTCGCCTGGAGGGCATATAAGCAAGGTTAACGAAGAAAAATGTCATCTTTTGTTTCTTTTTTTGCCATTGTTTGTTTCTATATGTTGTTCCTATATTTTGTCATCTATTTTGTTCGTATAATTAAAACCAGTTAATTACTGTTAATTTCTGTTCGTTTTAATCGTAATTGCCATTGTTTGTTTCTATATGTTGTTTCTTTTTTAGCCATTGTTTGTTTCTATGTGTTGTTCCTATAATTTGTCATCTATTTTGTTCATATAATTAAAACCAGTTCATTAATTAATATCGATTTTCAAAAAGTAGATTCAAACGTCATCTAAGGCCCGAGATACACTTTGCGTTTTTCACCTAGCGTCTTTCTCCCATTGCTACTCTAGGGCGTATCTTTTCTCTTTGCCTGTAACTTGCAACTTTACTTATATTATAATTTTTTTAGGTTTTTGCGGTTATCGATGGGGCACTCCCATTTTGTCATCTATTTCGTTCATATAATTAAAACCAGTTAATTAATTAGTATCGATTTTCAAAAAGTAGATTTTGTTATGTTAGAAAAGTAGATTTATTATATTATTTCTTCGCCTGGAGGGCATATAAGCAATGTTAACGAAGAACAATGTCATCTTTTGTTTCTTTTTTGCCATTGTTTGTTTCTATATGTTGTTCCTATATTTTGTCATCTATTTTGTTCATATAATTAAAACCAGTTAATTAATTAATATCGATTTTCAAAAAGTAGACTCAAACGTCATCTAAGGCCCGAGATACACTTTGCGTTTTTCACCTAGCGTCTTAAGTTTAAGTTTAGCGTCACTTAGCGTCTTAAGTACAGTTTAAGTGTACTTTACTTATATTATTTCTGTTCGTTTTAATAGTAATTTCCATTGTTTGTTTCTATATGTTGTTCCTATATTTTGTCATCTATTTAGTTCATATAATTAAAACCAATTAATTAATTAATTAATATCGATTTTCAAAAAGTAGATTTTTTTAGGTTTAGAAAAGTAGATTTATTATATTATTTCTGTATATTATTTCTTCGCCTGGAGGGCATATAAGCAAGGTTAACGAAGAATAATGTCATCTTTTGTTTCTTTTTTTTTGCCCTTGTTTGTTTCTATATGTTGTTCCTATATTTTGTCATCTATTTTGTTCATATAATTAAAACCAGTTAATTACTTTTAATTTTTGTTCGTTTTAATCGTAATTGCCATTGTTTGTTTCTATATGTTGTTTCTTTTTTTGCCATTGTTTGTTTCTATATGTTGTTTCTTTTTTTGCCATTGTTTGTTTCTATATGTTGTTCCTATATTTTGTTCATATAATTAAAACCAGTTAATTAATTAATATCGATTTTCAAAAAGTAGATTCAAACGTCATCTAAGGCCCGAGATACACTTTGCGTTTTTCACCTAGCGTCTTTCTCCCATTGCTACTCTAGGGTGTACCTTTTCTCTTTGCCTGTAACTTGCAACTTTACTTATATTATATTTTTTTTAGGTTTTTGCGATTATCGATGGGGCACTCCCATTTTGTCATCTATTTCGTTCATATAATTAAAACCAGTTAATTAATTAGCATCGATTTTCAAAAAGTAGATTTTTTTAGGTTTAGAAAAGTAGATTTATTTTATTATTTCTGTATATTATTTCTTCGCCTGGAGGGCATATAAGCAAGGTTAACGAAGAACAATGTCATCTTTTGTTTCTTTTTTGCCATTGTTTGTTTCTATATGTTGTTCCTATATTTTGTCATCTATTTTGTTCATATAATTAAAACCAGTTAATTAATTAATATCGATTTTCAAAAAGTAGATTCAAACGTCATCTAAGGCCCGAGATACACTTTGCGTTTTTCACCTAGCGTCTTAAGTTTAAGTTTAGCGTCACTTAGCGTCTTAAGTACAGTTTAAGTGTACTTTACTTATATTATTTCTGTTCGTTTTAATAGTAATTGCCATTGTTTGTTTCTATATGTTGTTCCTATATTTTGTCATCTATTTTGTTCATATAATTAAAACCAGTTAATTAATTAATATCGATTTTCAAAAAGTAGATTTTTTTAGGTTTAGAAAAGTAGATTTATTATATTATTCTGTATATTATTTCTTCGCCTGGACGGCATATAAGCAAGGTTAACGAAGAACAATGTCATCTTTTGTTTCTTTTTTTGCCATTGTTTGTTTCTATATGTTGTTCCTATATTTTGTCATCTATTTTGTTCATATAATTAAAACCAGTTAATTACTGTTAATTTCTGTTCGTTTTAATAGTAATTGCCATTGTTTGTTTCTATATGTTGTTTCTTTTTGTTTCTTTTTTTGCCATTGTTTGTTTTTATATGTTGTTCCTATATTTTGTCATCTATTTTGTTCATATAATTAAAACCAGTTAATTAATTAATATCGATTTTCAAAAAGTAGATTCAAACGTCATCTAAGGCCCGAGATACACTTTGCGTTTTTCACCTAGCGTCTTTCTCCCATTGCTACTCTAGGGCGTATCTTTTCTCTTTGCCTGTAACAGTTTAACTCTACAGTTTAAGTGTACTTTACTTATATTATTTCTGTTCGTTTTAATAGTAATTTCCATTGTGTGTTTCGAAACAATTCGAGAGGTTAACGAAGAACAATGTCATCTTCTGTTTCTTTTTTTTGCCATTGTTTGTTTCTATATGTTGATCCTATATTTTGTTCATATAATTAAAAACCAGTTAATTACTGTTGATTTCTGTTCGTTTTAATAGTAATTGCCATTGTTTGTTTCTATATGTTGTTTCTTTTGTTTCTTTTTTGCCATTGTTTGTTTCTATATGTTGTTCCTATATTTTGTCATCTATTTTGTTCATATAATTAAAACCAGTTAATTAATTAATATCGATTTTCAAAAAGTAGATTTTCTTAGGTTTAGAAAAGTAGATTTATTATATTATTTCTGTATATCATTTCTTCACCTGGAGGGCATATAAGCAAGGTTAACGAAGAACAATGTCATCTTTATTCTTTTTTTTGCCATTGTTTGTTTCTATATGTTATTCCTATATTTTGTCATCTATTTTGTTTATATAATTAAAACCAGTTAATTTCTGTTCGTTTTAATAGTAATTGCCATTGTTTGTTTCTATATGTTGTTTCTTTTGTTTCTTTTTTTACTTTACTTATATTACATTTTTATTTAGGTTTTTGCGGTTATCAATGGGGCACTCTACAGTTTAAGTGTACTTTACTTATATTATTTCTGTTCGTTTTAATAGTAATTTCTATTGTTTGTTTCTATATGTTGTTCCTATATTTTGTCATCTATTTTGTTCATATAATTAAAACCAGTTAATTAATTAATATCGATTTTCAAAAAGTCGATTTTTTAGGTTTAGAAAAGTAGATTTATTATATTATTTCTGTATATTATTTCTTCGCCTGGAGGGCATATAAGCAAGGTTAATGAAGAACAATGTCATATTTGTTTCTTTTTTTGCCATTGTTTGTTTCTATATGTTGTTCCTATATTTTGTCATGTATTTTGTTCATATAATTAAAACCAGTTAATTACTGTTAATTTCTGTTCGTTTTAATAGTAATTGCCATTGTTTGTTTCTATATGTTGTTTCTTTTTTTTTCTTTTTTTGCCATTGTTTGTTTCTATATGTTGTTCCTATATTTTGTCATCTATTTTGTTCATATAATTAAAACCAGTTAATTAATTAATATCGATTTTCAAAAAGTAGATTCAAACGTCATCTAAGGCCCGAGATACACTTTGCGTTTTTCACCTAGCGTCTTAAGTTTAAGTTTAGCGTCACTTAGCGTCTTAAGTACAGTTTAAGTGTACTTTACTTATATTATTTCTGTTCGTTTTAATAGTAATTGCCATTGTTTGTTTCTATATTGTTTCTTTTTTTGCCATTTTTGTTTCTATATGTTGTTCCTATAATTTGTCATCTATTTTGTTCATATAATTAAAACCAGTTAATTAATTAATATTGATTTTCAAAAAGTAGATTCAAACGTCATCTAAGGCCCGAGATAAACTTTGCGTTTTTCACCTAGCGTCTTTCTCCCATTGCTACTCTGGGGCGTATCTTTTCTCTTTGCCTGTAACTTGCAACTTTACTTAGATTATAATTTTTTTAGGTTTTTGCGGCTATCAATGGGGCACTCTACAGTTTAAGTGTACTTTACTTATATTATTTCTGTTCGTTTTAATAGTAATTTCCATTATTTGTTTCTATATGTTGTTCCTATATTTTGTCATCTATTTTGTTCATATAATTAAAACCAGTTAATTAATTAATATCGATTTTCAAAAAGTAGATTTTTTTAAGGTTTAGAAAAGTAGATTTATTATATTATTTCTGTATATAATTTCTTCGCCTGGAGGGCATATAAGCAAGGTTAACGAAGAACAATGTCATCTTTTGTTTCTTTTTTGCCATTGTTTGTTTCTATGTGTTGTTCCTATATTTTGTCATCTATTTTGTTCATATAATTAAAACCAGTTAATTAATTAATATCGATTTTCAAAAAGTAGATTCAAACGTCATCCAAGGCCCGAGATACACATTGCATTTTTCACCTAGAGTCTTAAGTTTAAGTTTAGCGTCACTTAGCGTCTTAAGTACAGTTTAAGTGTACTTTACTTATATTATTTCTGTTCATTTTAATAGCAATTGCCATTGTTTGTTTCTATATGTTGTTTCTTTTGTTTCTTTTTTTGCCATTGTTTGTTTCTATATGTTGTTTCTATATTTTGTCATCTATTTTGTTCATATAATTAAACCAGTTAATTAATTAATATCGTTTTTCAAAAAGTAGATTCAAACGTCATCTAAGGCCGGAGATACACTTTGCGTTTTTCACCTAGCGTCTTTCTCCCATTGCTACTCTAGGGCGTATCTTTTCTCTTTGCCTGTAACTTGCAACTTTACTTATATTATAATTTTTTTAGGTTTTTGCGGTTATCAATGGGGCACTCCCATTTTGTTATATATTTTGTTCATATTTTGTCATCTATTTTGTTCATATAATTAAAACCAGTTAATTAATTAATATCGATTTTCAAAAAGTAGATTTTCTTAGGTTTAGAAAAGTATATTAATTATATTATTTCTGTATATTATTTCTTCGCCTGGAGGGCATATAAGCAAGGTTAACGAAGAACAATGTCATCTTTTGTTTCTTTTTTTGCCATTGTTTGTTTCTATATGTTGTTCCTATATTTTGTCATCTATTTTGTTCATATAATTAAAACCAGTTAATTAATTAATATCGATTTTCAAAAAGTAGATTCAAACGTCATCTAAGGCCCGATATACACTTTGCGTTTTTCACCTAGCGTCTTAAGTTTAAGTTTAAGTTTAGCGTCACTTAGTGTCTTAAGTACAGTTTAAGTGTACTTTACTTATATTATTTCTGTTCGTTTTAATAGTAATTGCCATTGTTTGTTTCTATATGTTGTTTCTTTTTTTGCCATTTTTGTTTCTATATGTTGTTCCTATATTTTGTCATCTATTTTGTTCATATAATTAAAACCAGTTAATTAATAAATATCGATTTTCAAAAAGTAGATTCAAACTTCATCTACGGCCCGAGATACACTTTGGGTTTTTCACCTAGCGTCTTTCTCCCATTGCTACTCTAGGGCGTATCTTTTCTCTTTGCCTGTAACTTGCAACTTTACTTAGATTATAATTTTTCTAGGTTTTTGCGGTTATCAATGGGGCACTCTATAGTTTACGTGTACTTTACTTATATTATTTCTGTTCGTTTTAATAGTAATTTCCATTGTTTGTTTCTATATGTTGTTCCTATATTTTGTCATCTATTTTGTTCATATAATTAAAACCAGTTAATTAATTAATATCGATTTTCAAAAGGAAGATTTTTTTAGGTTTAGAAAAGTAGATTTATTATATTATTTCTGTATATAATTTCTTCGCCTGGAGGGCATATAAGCAAGGTTAACGAAGAACAATGTCATCTTTTGTTTCTTTTTTTGCCATTGTTTGTTTCTATATGTTGTTCCTATATTTTGTCATCTATTTTGTTCATATAATTAAAACCAGTTAATTAATTAATATCGATTTTCAAAAATTAGATTCAAACGTCATCCAAGGCCCGAGATACACTTTGCGTTTTTCACCTAGTCTTAAGTTTAAGTTTAGCGTCACTTAGCGTCTTAAGTACAGTTTAAGTGTACTTTACTTATATTATTTCAGTTCGTTTTAATAGTAATTGCCATTGTTTGTTTCTATATTGTTTCTTTTTTGCCATTTTTGTTTCTATATGTTGTTCCTATAATTTGTCATCTATTTTGTTCATATAATTACAACCAGTTAATTAATTAATATTGATTTTCAAAAAGTAGATTCAAACGTCATCTAAGGCCCGAGATACACTTTGCGTTTTTCACCTAGCGTCTTTCTCCCATTGCTACTCTAGGGCGTATCTTTTCTCTTTGCCTGTAACTTGCAACTTTACTTAGATTATAATTTTTTTAGGTTTTTGCGGCTATCAATGGGGCACTCTACAGTTTAAGTGTACTTTACTCATATTATTTCTGTTCGTTTTAATAGTAATTTCCATTGTTTGTTTCTATATGTTGTTCCTATATTTTGTCATCTATTTTGTTCATATAATTAAAACCAGTTAATTAATTAATATCGATTTTCAAAAAGTAGATTTTTTTAGGTTTAGAAAAGTAGATTTATTATATTATTTCTTCGCCTGGAGGGCATATAAGCAAGGTTAACGAAGAACAATGTCATCTTTTGTTTCTTTTTTGCCATTGTTTGTTTCTATGTGTTGTTCCTATATTTTGTCATCTATTTTGTTCATATAATTAAAACCAGTTAATTAATTAATATCGATTTTCAAAAAGTAGATTCAAACATCATCCAAGGCCCGAGATACACTTTGCATTTTTCACCTAGAGTCTTAAGTTTAAGTTTAGCGTCACTTAGCGTCTTAAGTACAGTTTAAGTGTACTTTACTTATATTATTTCTGTTCATTTTAATAGCAATTGCCATTGTTTGTTTCTATATGTTGTTTCTTTTGTTTCTTTTTTTGCCATTGTTTGTTTCTATATGTTGTTTCTATATTTTGTCATCTATTTTGTTCATATAATTAAACCAGTTAATTAATTAATATCGTTTTTCAAAAAGTAGATTCAAACGTCATCTAAGGCCGGAGATACACTTTGCGTTTTTCACCTAGCGTCTTTCTCCCATTGCTACTCTATTGCGTATCTTTTCTCTTTGCCTGTAACTTGCAACTTTACTTATATTATAATTTTTTTAGGTTTTTGCGGTTATCAATGGGGCACTCCCATTTTGTTATCTATTTTGTTCATATTTTGTCATCTATTTTGTTCATATAATTAAAACCAGTTAATTAATTAATATCGATTTTCAAAAAGTAGATTTTCTTAGGTTTAGAAAAGTATATTAATTGTATTATTTCTGTATATTATTTCTTCGCCTGGAGGGCATATAAGCAAGGTTAACGAAGAACAATGTCATCTTTTGTTTCTTTTTTTGCCATTGTTTGTTTCTATATGTTGTTCCTATATTTTGTCATCTATTTTGTTCATATAATTAAAACCAGTTAATTAATTAATATCGATTTTCAAAAAGTAGATTCAAACGTCATCTAAGGCCCGATATACACTTTGCGTTTTTCACCTAGCGTCTTAAGTTTAAGTTTAGCGTCACTTAGCGTCTTAAGTACAGTTTAAGTGTACTTTTCTTATATTATTTCTGTTCGTTTTAATAGTAATTGCCATTGTTTGTTTCTTTTGTTTCTTTTTTTGCCATTTTTGTTTCTATATGTTGTTCCTATATTTTGTCATCTATTTTGTTCATATAATTAAAACCAGTTAATTAATTAATATCGATTTTCAAAAAGTAGATTCAAACTTCATCTACGGCCCGAGATACACTTTGGGTTTTTCACCTAGCGTCTTTCTCCCATTGCTACTCTAGGGCGTATCTTTTCTCTTTGCCTGTAACTTGCAACTTTACTTAGATTATAATTTTTCTAGGTTTTTGCGGTTATCAATGGGGCACTCTATAGTTTACGTGTACTTTACTTATATTATTTCTGTTCGTTTTAATAGTAATTTCCATTGTTTGTTTCTATATGTTGTTCCTATATTTTGTCATCTATTTTGTTCATATAATTAAAACCAGTTAATTAATTAATATCGATTTTCAAAAAGAAGATTTTTTTAGGTTTTGAAAAGTAGATTTATTATATTATATCTGTATATATTTTCTTCGCCTGGAGGGCATATAAGCAAGGTTAACGAAGAACAATGTCATCTTTTGTTTCTTTTTTTGCCATTGTTTGTTTCTATATGTTGTTCCTATATTTTGTCATCTATTTTGTTCATATAATTAAAACCAGTTAATTAATTAATATCGATTTTCAAAAATTAGATTCAAACGTCATCCAAGGCCCGAGATACACTTTGCGTTTTTCACCTAGAGTCTTAAGTTTAAGTTTAGCGTCACTTAGCATCTTAAGTACAGTTTAAGTGTACTTTACTTATATTATTTCTGTTCGTTTTAATAGCAATTGCCATTGTTTGTTTCTATATGTTGTTTCTTTTTTTGCCATTGTTTGTTTCTATATGTTATTCCTATATTTTGTCATCTATTTTGTTCATATAATTAAAACCAGTTAATTAATTAATATCGATTTTCAAAAAGTAGATTCAAACGTCATCTAAGGCCCGAGATACACTTTGCTTTTTTCACCTAGCGTCTTTCTCCCATTGCTACTCTAGGGCGTATCTTTTCTCTTAGCCTGTAACTAGCAACTTTACTTATATTAGAATTTTTTTAGGTTTTTGCGGTTATCAATGGGGCACTCCCATTTTGTCATCTATTTTGTTCATATAATTAAAACCAGTTAATTAATTAATATCGATTTTCAAAAAGTAGATTTTTTTAGGTTTAGAAAAGTAGATTTATTATATTATTTCTGTATATTATTTCTTCGCCAGGAGGGCATATAAGCAAGGTTAACGAAGAACAATGTCATCTTTTGTTTCTTTTTTTGCCATTGTTTGTTTCTTTATGTTGTTCCTATATTTTGTCATCTATTTTGTTCATATTTTGTCATCTATTTTGTTCATATTTTGTCATCTATTTTGTTCATAAAATTAAAACCAGTTAATTAATTAATATCGATTTTCAAAAAGTAAATTTTTTTAGGTTTAGAAAAGTAGATTTATTATATTATTTCTGTATATTACTTCTTCGCCTGGAGGGCATGTAAGCAAGGTTAACGAAGAACAATGTCATCTTGTTTCATTTTTTTGACATTGTTTGTTTCTATATGTTGTTCCTATATTTTGTCATCTATTTTCTTCATATAATTAAAACCAGTTAATTAATTAATATCGATTTTCAAAAAGTAGATTTTTTTAAGGTTTAGAAAAGTAGATTTATTATATTATTTCTGTATATAATTTCTTCGCCTGGAGGGCATATAAGCAAGGTTAACGAAGAACAATGTCATCTTTTGTTTCTTTTTTGCCATTGTTTGTTTCTATGTGTTGTTCCTATATTTTGTCATCTATTTTGTTCATATAATTAAAACCAGTTAATTAATTAATATCGATTTTCAAAAAGTAGATTCAAACGTCATCCAAGGCCCGAGATACACATTGCATTTTTCACCTAGAGTCTTAAGTTTAAGTTTAGCGTCACTTAGCGTCTTAAGTACAGTTTAAGTGTACTTTACTTATATTATTTCTGTTCATTTTAATAGCAATTGCCATTGTTTGTTTCTATATGTTGTTTCTTTTGTTTCTTTTTTTGCCATTGTTTGTTTCTATATGTTGTTTCTATATTTTGTCATCTATTTTGTTCATATAATTAAACCAGTTAATTAATTAATATCGTTTTTCAAAAAGTAGATTCAAACGTCATCTAAGGCCGGAGATACACTTTGCGTTTTTCACCTAGCGTCTTTCTCCCATTGCTACTCTAGGGCGTATCTTTTCTCTTTGCCTGTAACTTGCAACTTTACTTATATTATAATTTTTTTAGGTTTTTGCGGTTATCAATGGGGCACTCCCATTTTGTTATATATTTTGTTCATATTTTGTCATCTATTTTGTTCATATAATTAAAACCAGTTAATTAATTAATATCGATTTTCAAAAAGTAGATTTTCTTAGGTTTAGAAAAGTATATTAATTATATTATTTCTGTATATTATTTCTTCGCCTGGAGGGCATATAAGCAAGGTTAACGAAGAACAATGTCATCTTTTGTTTCTTTTTTTGCCATTGTTTGTTTCTATATGTTGTTCCTATATTTTGTCATCTATTTTGTTCATATAATTAAAACCAGTTAATTAATTAATATCGATTTTCAAAAAGTAGATTCAAACGTCATCTAAGGCCCGATATACACTTTGCGTTTTTCACCTAGAGTCTTAAGTTTAAGTTTAGCGTCACTTAGCGTCTTAAGTACAGTTTAAGTGTACTTTACTTATATTATTTCAGTTCGTTTTAATAGTAATTGCCATTGTTTGTTTCTATATTGTTTCTTTTTTGCCATTTTTGTTTCTATATGTTGTTCCTATAATTTGTCATCTATTTTGTTCATATAATTACAACCAGTTAATTAATTAATATTGATTTTCAAAAAGTAGATTCAAACGTCATCTAAGGCCCGAGATACACTTTGCGTTTTTCACCTAGCGTCTTTCTCCCATTGCTACTCTAGGGCGTATCTTTTCTCTTTGCCTGTAACTTGCAACTTTACTTAGATTATAATTTTTTTAGGTTTTTGCGGCTATCAATGGGGCACTCTACAGTTTAAGTGTACTTTACTCATATTATTTCTGTTCGTTTTAATAGTAATTTCCATTGTTTGTTTCTATATGTTGTTCCTATATTTTGTCATCTATTTTGTTCATATAATTAAAACCAGTTAATTAATTAATATCGATTTTCAAAAAGTAGATTTTTTTAGGTTTAGAAAAGTAGATTTATTATATTATTTCTTCGCCTGGAGGGCATATAAGCAAGGTTAACGAAGAACAATGTCATCTTTTGTTTCTTTTTTGCCATTGTTTGTTTCTATGTGTTGTTCCTATATTTTGTCATCTATTTTGTTCATATAATTAAAACCAGTTAATTAATTAATATCGATTTTCAAAAAGTAGATTCAAACATCATCCAAGGCCCGAGATACACTTTGCATTTTTCACCTAGAGTCTTAAGTTTAAGTTTAGCGTCACTTAGCGTCTTAAGTACAGTTTAAGTGTACTTTACTTATATTATTTCTGTTCATTTTAATAGCAATTGCCATTGTTTGTTTCTATATGTTGTTTCTTTTTTTGCCATTGTTTGTTTCTATATGTTGTTTCTATATTTTGTCATCTATTTTGTTCATATAATTAAACCAGTTAATTAATTAATATCGTTTTTCAAAAAGTAGATTCAAACGTCATCTAAGGCCGGAGATACACTTTGCGTTTTTCACCTAGCGTCTTTCTCCCATTGCTACTCTATTGCGTATCTTTTCTCTTTGCCTGTAACTTGCAACTTTACTTATATTATAATTTTTTTAGGTTTTTGCGGTTATCAATGGGGCACTCCCATTTTGTTATCTATTTTGTTCATATTTTGTCATCTATTTTGTTCATATAATTAAAACCAGTTAATTAATTAATATCGATTTTCAAAAAGTAGATTTTCTTAGGTTTAGAAAAGTATATTAATTGTATTATTTCTGTATATTATTTCTTCGCCTGGAGGGCATATAAGCAAGGTTAACGAAGAACAATGTCATCTTTTGTTTCTTTTTTTGCCATTGTTTGTTTCTATATGTTGTTCCTATATTTTGTCATCTATTTTGTTCATATAATTAAAACCAGTTAATTAATTAATATCGATTTTCAAAAAGTAGATTCAAACGTCATCTAAGGCCCGATATACACTTTGCGTTTTTCACCTAGCGTCTTAAGTTTAAGTTTAGCGTCACTTAGCGTCTTAAGTACAGTTTAAGTGTACTTTTCTTATATTATTTCTGTTCGTTTTAATAGTAATTGCCATTGTTTGTTTCTTTTGTTTCTTTTTTTGCCATTTTTGTTTCTATATGTTGTTCCTATATTTTGTCATCTATTTTGTTCATATAATTAAAACCAGTTAATTAATTAATATCGATTTTCAAAAAGTAGATTCAAACTTCATCTACAGCCCGAGATACACTTTGGGTTTTTCACCTAGCGTCTTTCTCCCATTGCTACTCTAGGGCGTATCTTTTCTCTTTGCCTGTAACTTGCAACTTTACTTAGATTATAATTTTTCTAGGTTTTTGCGGTTATCAATGGGGCACTCTATAGTTTACGTGTACTTTACTTATATTATTTCTGTTCGTTTTAATAGTAATTTCCATTGTTTGTTTCTATATGTTGTTCCTATATTTTGTCATCTATTTTGTTCATATAATTAAAACCAGTTAATTAATTAATATCGATTTTCAAAAAGAAGATTTTTTTAGGTTTTGAAAAGTAGATTTATTATATTATATCTGTATATATTTTCTTCGCCTGGAGGGCATATAAGCAAGGTTAACGAAGAACAATGTCATCTTTTGTTTCTTTTTTTGCCATTGTTTGTTTCTATATGTTGTTCCTATATTTTGTCATCTATTTTGTTCATATAATTAAAACCAGTTAATTAATTAATATCGATTTTCAAAAATTAGATTCAAACGTCATCCAAGGCCCGAGATACACTTTGCGTTTTTCACCTAGAGTCTTAAGTTTAAGTTTAGCGTCACTTAGCATCTTAAGTACAGTTTAAGTGTACTTTACTTATATTATTTCTGTTCGTTTTAATAGCAATTGCCATTGTTTGTTTCTATATGTTGTTTCTTTTTTTGCCATTGTTTGTTTCTATATGTTATTCCTATATTTTGTCATCTATTTTGTTCATATAATTAAAACCAGTTAATTAATTAATATCGATTTTCAAAAAGTAGATTCAAACGTCATCTAAGGCCCGAGATACACTTTGCTTTTTTCACCTAGCGTCTTTCTCCCATTGCTACTCTAGGGCGTATCTTTTCTCTTAGCTTGTAACTAGCAACTTTACTTATATTAGAATTTTTTTAGGTTTTTGCGGTTATCAATGGGGCACTCCCATTTTGTCATCTATTTTGTTCATATAATTAAAACCAGTTAATTAATTAATATCGATTTTCAAAAAGTAGATTTTTTTAGGTTTAGAAAAGTAGATTTATTATATTATTTCTGTATATTATTTCTTCGCCAGGAGGGCATATAAGCAAGGTTAACGAAGAACAATGTCATCTTTTGTTTCTTTTTTTGCCATTGTTTGTTTCTTTATGTTGTTCCTATATTTTGTCATCTATTTTGTTCATATTTTGTCATCTATTTTGTTCATAAAATTAAAACCAGTTAATTAATTAATATCGATTTTCAAAAAGTAGATTTTTTTAGGTTTAGAAAAGTAGATTTATTATATTATTTCTGTATATTACTTCTTCGCCTGGAGGGCATGTAAGCAAGGTTAACGAAGAACAATGTCATCTTGTTTCTTTTTTTGACATTGTTTGTTTCTATATGTTGTTCCTATATTTTGTCATCTATTTTCTTCATATAATTAAAACCAGTTAATTAATTAATATCGATTTTCAAAAAGTAGATTCAAACGTCATCTAAGGCCCGAGATACACTGCGTTTTTCACCTAGCGTCTTAAGTTTAAGTTTAGCGTCACTTAGCGTCTTAAGTACAGTTTAAGTGTACTTTACTTATATTATTTCTGTTCGTTTTAATAGTAATTACCATTGTTTCTTTCTATATGTTGTTTCTTTTGTTTCTTTTTTTGCCATTGTTTGTTTCTATATGTTGTTCCTATATTTTGTTCATATAATTAAAACCAGTTAATTAATTAATAACGATTTTAAAAAAATAGATTCAAACGTCATCTAAGGCCCAAGATACACTTTGCGTTTTTCACCTAACATCTTTCTCCCATTGCTACTCTAGGGCGTATACAACGGGCGGTAAACATTTGGAAGAATAAGAAGATAAGTCTGGAAACCAAGATTAGAATATTGAAAGCTATAGTGATGACAGTGCTCAAATATGGCTCTGAAGTATGGGTGCTTCGAAAAGCGGATGAAGATTTACTAGATGTTTTCCAGAGAAATCGCCTACGGATTGTTCTGGGTACCCAGCTAACTGACTGTATTTCAAACCGTAGGCTATACTAAAAATATGGTTCAATCCGCTTTCTAGGGCTATCATAAAAGAAAGGTTGAGATTGCTAAGCGACGTTATACTTATGAAGGATGACAGATTGCCGAAGATTTTACTTTTTGGCAAACCGTCTAGGGCTTTTTAGTTTTAAAAAGTAGAGTTGCGAGAAAGAATCAAACTTTAGCGCATGGAGCGGGGTGTCGAGGATGTTTTCCAGAGAAATTGCCTACGGATTGTTCCGGGTACCCGGCTGACTGACTGTATTTCAAACAGTAGGCTATACTAAAAATATGGTTCAATCCTGCTTTCTAGGGCTATAATAAAAGAAAGGTTGAGATTGCTAAGCGACGTTCTACTTATGAAGGATGACAGATTGCCGAAGATTTTACTTTTCGGCAAACCGTCTAGGGCTTTTTAGTTTTAAAAAGTAGAGTTGCGAGAAAGAATCAATCTTCAGCTATTAGTTTATTTTTTCTGTTCTTGAAATTCAGTTTCTGTTATTTGAGAATTTTGAGCCATATCAACAGGTTTTTAAAAAATTTAGGAAATATATTTGAATATCTTTAAATCTTATAAAATTGGATTGAGCAAAGTTGTGAAGCTGAAAAGTTTTGCCTTCACTTCATTTAAGCAGAAGGTCTGTTTTGCAAGGGTTCACTTATATCACACAGGCTTTTAGAGTCAGGGCTCTCTAGAGGGAGAAGGGGTGGACATAGGGGTGTAAATGTATTTGCAGTCCACCACATAAGGGGATATGTTAAGAAAATAATTCTTACTTCATAATATGGAAAATAATACTAGTTAATATATTTTGTATCATGAGAACCTTTATCTTCCCTTTTTTGTTTTTTTTTCCAGTTTTTCATTTAAATTTTTTTTAAAGGCAAGCTTTTGATAGTCTTGTCTGTTTTCAAATTTATGGTGAAAGATGTGCTATCCAAAAGTTTTTTATAGATGGTAGAATCCTTGTGCACTAAGTTTCTAGAAGTATTTTTTTAATAATCTCCCTTCTACATTAATGTTATACCATATTTTTACTTAAAAAAGTGAGATATTGAAATTATATTAAGTGCTGAATTGTGCTTGAAGGAAAAATTTGAACCATGCCATCAATGAAAAGTTTTAAAATAAAACAATGTATTTCAGAGTCTTACATGAAACTAAAGAGGACATACAACAGTTTTTGATTGATCATTATATTCTCCCAAGTATAATGTTTTCCCCCGGAATTTAAAAAAGAATGTTATTTTGACCTAATAAGACATACAATCCACTGTGTGAAAAGAAGAATAGAGCAACCTGGTCGTGCAGTTATAAGAATTTTAAGATTTTTTACAAAGTCATCATACATGGACTTGGTGCAAAAAAAATCTAAAATTTTTATCAACAAATAACCAAAATGATGCTCTTTTTTTTGTAAAATGAGTAGAGGATTCTGCATTCTATAATTCATGATTGATGAGATTGGTGTTTTGACACATACAACCATTGCTTGACAAAGTTTTTGTCATGAAGTATGTTTAGACTTTCAAGATAAGCATAGTGTGAAATTGGGTGGTGCAGAGAAAATTGTCATGACTTAGAGAAGACCCAAGCACCGCATGGTAAAAATCCCCCCTTAAGCTAAAGTTCACACCAAATCCAATTATTTCCACTAACCCCACCCCGTAACATTTTGTTAAAATATGTGCAAGAGTCTCAAAAATTTCTCATAAAATACGAGCATCTTGCAGAGCCATTTTACTCTGTGGTGATTTTAACACTGACGTCACTATTCCTAGTTTACCGTGGTCCCCGAATTTATTATCATCACTTCTGAAAGATCAATCAGTGGCAGCGAATAGCAAAAACTTTACTTATGTTCATAACTCAGGTAGCGTGGCAAATTTGGACTTTATAATTTCAGATCTTGAATGTTTAAAGAATTCTATTGTTAAAGTATCAGAGGAAATTTTGATTCGTGATCATTTTCACCTTGAAGTTTCTGTTGTTTTAAATGTGTTTTGCCATAGGTGTTGTAGTCCAAAATGGTTTCAGAAGCAGCTTTGGGATAGAATAGACGTAAACTTATATCAGTGCATATCAGATGATATTCTCAGTAGAATTAGAATTCCTTTTCACCTCCTGTCAAAGTTTCTAAAATTTCATCCGTTGGAATTAAATATTTATTATGCTGAAATAGTTCATGCAATGAAAGTTGCGGCTTCCGTTGCTGTTCCTGTTATTAGTGCATAGAAATACACAAAAAAGGGATGGTCTGCTATTCCAGGGTTGCATGAAGCAAAACAGAAACATCGACTAAGGTATCGTATTTAGGATCAATGTGACCAACCGAGAAATGGCCCCCTTTTCCAGATTGTTAAATCAAACAAAAAAGAAATCCAAACCAAAAAGTGGCAACTTGGAAGAAACAAAAATTTAAAGATATATCAACCAAGATTAGAAATAATCCAAAGTTACTTTTTAATGAGGTTAATAAATTTACACAGTCATCAGCTGATTTATCAGACCAAATCCCGTTAGATCAATGGTATGTACACTTTACCTCAGTCTTTTCATCCATTTCACCATCAACTGAATTAAGTTATCGTTAATTGTTGTATAAACATTTTTCTCAGCTGAATCCATATAAGAACCTAGTTTATTTTACTCCATCTTCCATTTTGACTCAAATTAGATCCCTAAAATGTGGGAAGGCCCCAGGTCCAGACGGTTTGTTCCCAGAGCACCTTATGTATGGTACTTCCAAATTTCTAGATCATCTTACGCTATTATTTCAAATAATGGTAACCCATCATTATGTCCCTTCTATGATGGGTGAAGGTAAAGTAGTTTGTATACGCAAGAAAGGCAAGGATCTTTCACAATGTTCATCATATACACCAATAACACTTTGTTCTGTTATTGATAAATTATTTGAAAAAAATTTACTTCAATATTTAACAACAGTTGGGTTTTCGAAGTGGTGTAGGGTTCAAAATGCACACGCAATAATTCTAGAAATATTGGAACACCACCATAAGATTAAAAAACAATTATTTGTGTGTGGAGTTAATATTTCAAAAGAGTTTGATAGTATGTTGCATAGCCACGCTTTTTTGTCACTGTTGCATAGTGGCATGAAACCATTTATAGGGCATTGTTTGGCGGGCTGGTATGGTAAGTCATCTGTGAGTATTTTTCCGGAGGGCAACTTTAAGACCGAATTTATTTACGTTGTGGAGTTAAACAAGGGTCATTTGTTAGCCCCTTCATATTTAATAACGCAATTAGATCAGCCGCATGGTTCATACCCCCATATGTGATTAAGGGTATCTAAATTAGCCACTTATCGTATGCTGATGATATTTTGTTGTTCTCGGATAATTTAATCGCAATGCAGAATGCAATTAATATATTACACTCACATCAACGAGATAGGATTAGAAATTGAACCACCTAAACAGAATTACTAGTGGCGAATAGTAAAATTGATATCCAGCATCATTCAATTCGGGTGGGATCACTTAATATTATTAATGAAGATTTCATTAATTACCTTGGGTTACCTTTTGGTCCGTCAATTGAAGCTACGCGGGAGTTGGTATTATCATCTTTATTGCGAAAACTTGGGAAAACATTTGGCCTGCTAGTCAGGATGAAAGGTCGTTTTGATAAACAAACACTTGCTATAATTTATAATTCAACGTTTGCACCTCATGCATTTTTCATTGTTCCATTTCTGAAGTTTTTGAGTAAGTGATAAAAAGCGTATCCGCGTTTACTTTTTACGGTTTTGTGAATATTTTCTTGAAATTCCACTATGGTTCAAAAATAGTTATATTATGCGAAAATTCGGAATATTTGATATTACCGTTAAAATAGAACAACAATACGACCGATTTCTTAGACGGTCTAGAAAAAAATAGAATAAAATTTCCCCTTAATTGTCTCATTTAATAGTAAAACAGTTTTTCGTTATTTCTGTAATAAAATAGATATTTATGCGCTATGTTTATGGGTGCTATTTTATAAGTTATGTTATTATTTATAGGTCATGTTTTGTGAGTGGTTTTTGAGTTATGTGCAAAAAAACAGCTATGATTTACTGATTTTCATTAGAAGTATAATTTTTCAGTTTTCTTTCCATACTCCTCTGTGTACATCTTTTGTATGTAAAGAGGGCATAAATAAATTATTATTATTATTATTATTATTATTGTTTCCTTTTTATATTCAATTTTGATTTAAAATTAAATGAGCCTTAGCCAAAGTGTATTAGACCACCCCTTCGATAAAAACCTTATAGATTCACAATGGATGGCTTGTATAACTTACAACCCTAGCCATGGAGGCTATGGGGGGTTTTTGTCAACCACGGACACATAATTATTGGACCTTTGTCAATTTTGAACAAAATAGCCATCTAAAAATTTTGATTGGATGCGTTTTGAGAAATGAGGTTGCGTGTGTGGGGGGGGGGGTGCAGGCTTGTTTCTCTCTGTTTACTTTTGTCTCTTAAAAATGGAATATTAAAAATAAAAAACTATTTTATGCGTAAATTATGTTGCAGCACCTTTTTTAGCAGTTTTTTTTTTTCACATTCCGTGTAATTTAAAAGCGCAAAATATACAGTGGGTTTCAGACTTTTACAGTGATAAAAGGAGGCAAAGCCTAAACTTTTGTTTTGGTATTTATGTCAGTACCTGTTGTATGTTTTTTGCTATGAAGCTTTATTTACTTTCTTTTCGTTTTGGGTTTCATTTATTCTTTCATGATAATGTCTAGTCGTTTTTTGTTTGAGTTGTTGTAGGTTTCTATTTCGTCTGATCTTGACTTCAATATGGCCTTTACCTTTCTTTGAAAAACGTCTTTTTCGGAGTTTTTTAAAAACTAATACTAAAAAATAAAAGTTTGTTTTACGAGAAAACCAAAGCTTGAACATCTAAAATATTTCCAAATACCCCACCGGCATTTTCTATGGCGGAGATATTAGCGTTATATTGGCAGCTTATTTATCCGCAGGAATGAGCCAAATCACCAAATGTTAGGATTGCCCAGTAGATTTTTAGAAGTATTTTAGATAAACCAGTAGATTTCTAGAAGAAGTATTTTCTGATTGTCCGATAAATTTTTAGAAGAAATATTTTTTTATTGCCCAGTTGATTTTTAAGAAGAAGTATTTTTAAATCATCCCATTGAAATTTTAATGTCCTGCAGCATACAAATAAATACTTCATCTTCGGCTAATTTTGATTCAGGAAAGTAGTTTCTGATTTGGCACTCTGTAGTAGTTAATTCTGCTGCTGGACACTGTCATCAATCACAGACTAAGTATATTTTTTTTGCTCTAGCAGACTTGAAGTGTTTTGGTAATCATTTCTCTGTTTCTTACCTATTCTTAGTTCAACTCAAAACAGGCCCTTTTTTCCAACTCTCTTACGAAGTTTTGCTTTCAGCTTACTAGCAATAGACTCACAAAAAAACTAAGGAGTAATCCTGGAATGCAAGCTCAGGCTTTTAAGATCATTGAAAATGACTGGATTGCACGATTGGACCAAGTTTAGATATATGACGCAGATAGCTTCGGGCCCCATGACAGACGACGGGTAAGTTACACCAAATTGTTTTAATCGAATGATTTCAATTTAAATAACAAACTGGATAATTCTTTCGTAAATGAAGAAAACTTTTTAGGTGCCTCGGAGGATTGGTAGATTTTATAGAAAATACGAGGAATTTAAAGAAAGTTGGGAAAAGATTATATGGACTAAGGAGGTTTGAAGTACAAACAATGAATAAAATTTCCGAAGATCTGGAAAATGTAGGTGGATGGTATAATAGTAAAATATTACATGGGAATACTAATAAATTGAGTAGTCAGTCTCGACGTGTTCCTTTTAAGGATAGGAACAAGACCAGAATTAGTGATAAAGAGGTCGGTAGAACATTTTGAGAATGTGCTATACAAGGTTAGAGCTATAGAAAAAATATAGAGGTTAGAAATAAGTTAGTGAAGATTATGAATATGATTTTTGAAAAAGGAGAAGTACTTAGCGATTTTAGGAAAACCCTAATTAAACCCCTGTACGAAAAAGTTGATAAGAATGAGATATAGAGAAAAGCTTAATGAAGAAAGAAAACAAAATGTGACTTCAGCGAGTAGCGAGGACAAAAAAACACAAAAACTACGCGGATATTTCACTTGTATAAAAACGAGGTGTCTTCAGCGTAAAAGAAAGAAAGATTAAAAAACTAGAATAAACTAAACACATAAAAACAATCACCAATACTAAACTGCAATTGTCACAAGAGATCATTTTGGTTACCGTTATAAATGAATTTACTATTAATAACTCTATTGAATATAACCACCGTCATTACAAATGATTAGTCAGTTCAGCTTAAGATCTTTCTCACTAATTTGTTTTCATTCGTCTTAATTGTTAGATACTTGATTTACTCCGATGTATCAGAAACCATCTTCATCACTTGCAAGATATGCCCACGTATGTTTGCCGAGCCCTAGGTAAGGTGCTTGAAGACTTTTGCGAATAATGAACGGAGAGATTTTCACTATTGTTAATGGAGATATTGTTTGGTTTTTCTATCATAAAAGACGAAGAAACAATGAGTTAAAAAGGAATTTTAAATTTGAATTAAAAAGGAATAGTTGTGGGCATCATCTCCTGGCTAATTGTAGAAAAAGCCAAGACAAATAGTCCAATGGAGTGGGAGCTTTCATAAAAATGAAATTAGTTCATATGTTATAGATATTTCTATCTATTATCCGTCCCTGCGTTATTCCTAAGGCGATAGAATGAGGGTAAATAGTCATAGAGCTAAGATACTGATATACAGTTTTCCAAGCGTTTGGTGAATTTGGCACGGGTAAACGGCGGGAGTATCCGGGTGCCTCTCTTATTGTTTCTATGACAGCATAGATAATTTTTTTCAAGTATCTAATTCTTAAAAAAAATTCGCATGTTCGTGGTTCATTTATGACTATTCATGTCTGGTAATAGTAAGTAATTTACAATGATAAAAAATAATATATAAATTTTATTAATTATATTTTGATTATTCTATTTTATTAAAAATAGATTTATGAGACAAAAAAGAGAAAATACAATCAATGAAAAAAAAATCAATGAGATAGTTTTACTTTGAATGTTTTTTTTTCTTTCAAATTAAATCCAGAGGGGTTAGGCTTTAGGTTTATCTCCCTCATTAGCCAACAGTAAATTTTGTATTAGGTTACGTATAAAAATTAGCTGTGTTTTAGCTACTTTTTTTTTTCAACAAAAAAGGTTACATCTTAGAATCTCCTCGGGTATCCATCTTTCAAATGGCATTGAGATTGACCAAAATCATGTCTTATTTTTTCAAAGTTTTAAATTTTTAAGCAAGGTGAGCTCAGTTTTTAATGTGCGAAGTTCGCGTTTGCATGAGGGGGCAAAAAGTGTTGACAACAATTTTCCTAATGTGGTAGCCGGAGGGCTATAAGAGGCCAAGATTGGGCTAATATTATATTGACGAGACATATGATGTAAAATTCATGAACTACAAAATTTTCAGGATTTGTGAAGAAAAAACACATATCTTATGTCAATAGAATATTTTGATATATATAAAAAAAATTGATTAAACATTAAGGTATCGTCATTACGCCTCTGCTGTTACCTTAAATGGTCTTTTATACGTTATTGGTGGTAGAAGTTTGGGATAAACTATAAACGGATGTGAAAAATGGAATCCTCTAAGTGCTGAATGGACTGAAATTGCAGCAATGATCTATAGAAGACCATACATTAACAGCTGCAATAAACGGAAAAACTTATGTTTTCTGTTTTTAATAATGCTGATCTTGATATTCAACTTGGAAGTTATGACATAGTGCAATGTTATGATCCACATACGGATATATGAACTGTAGTTGCTTCTCGAATCAAAAAATTTGTGGATATGGATATCCATAAGTATTGTTGTGATTAGAATATCACTACAGCGTGGAATTCTAAGGCGTTCGGAAAGACATGTTTCTGCTAGTATCAACAGCAATATGCTCAACACTTTTCCATTGTTTTATTGTGCAATAATTTTAAATATCATCAGATGTCTTTTTCTTCAAGCAGTTGCAGTATGCCATATATATAGTTTCCAAATAATGTATGATATTGGAAGGTTGGACGGGCTTCTAGGCCTTACAGAGGATGGATTCCCAGGATGCTTGGGATCCTGATTGAAACTTCTCTGGATCAATCTATTTCCCAGGACATTGTCAGAGTTCCACGTAATTACAAAAATCCACAAAAAATCGAAAATCCGTGGGAGGAAAATTTCAGCTCTTTCATTAAGAGACTAATCAGGTATCTCACAGGTAGAGGTATTGGAGAGGTTTTATTTCTTCCATTCAAGGTAGTTACTTTGCGTATATGTGGCAAATTCATGGGGGAAAAGGCAGTTTACAAGGGAGTACTGGCAGCTGTACAATGTATTTACGATATCTACTACAATGAAGGCTTTTTGGGGGTTGCCTCCGTTTTCTCGGTTGCCTCCGTGCCTGATGGGAAAATCATTGTAGTTATATCCAGTATTTCTCTTCCATCTCTTTGTGGCGGCAGCAACATTTGCGCATGATAGACAAAAATTGGATATAGCGTCACTTTTGATTCCGAACGTGTGTCGGCTATATTTTTACCCGTTCAACGTCGTCTCCGCAAAGATGGCCATACAAGGTGACGTAAGGATTATTGCTGGTCTTCCTCCATTTTCTCTAAACTTCCAAAATTAACATCACTGCTGGCGTTCCATGGAGATGAACAATTTGATGAAATCGATCTTGTCTGTTTTATTAATACTTCACTTCCTAGTAGTGGCTACGTTTGTTCAATTTGATTTGTTGTTTTGTCAATTGATCAATCTTAATATAACTCAACTTTTATTTATTATTTCTAGTGTACACCTTTTTTGTCAGCATTTCAAACAAAATCTCATCTAAAAAATCGCTTGTAACAGCTTTCACGGTTTCAAGTATGTAGATTTTTTAAAACTTCACTTCCTAGTAGCGGCTATATTTGTAGAATCTGATTTTTTGTTTTGTGAATTGATCAATAAAGGAATCTAATAAAAAAAAAACAGTTTTCATTCAGAGCTCAAAGTGAGAACAACTAAAATCGGATACTTTACGAACCATATTAAATCAGTGAGTTATTTTTTGAAGAGAATTAATTTGAAATTTCGCAATAAATTGCTTGAGATTATATTTGACTTATAATCCTGATCTATATTTCATTATAAATTCAGTGACTTCTCAATAATTGGCTTGGCATAGAGATGTATAAAATTTTTACAAAGTAGCCCAAATTGGCAACCAGTTTTTTCACTAAAAACGACAGCAAACATTAAAATGTTAGTTATTATGACAATATTATTATATTATCAAGAATGTTAAGTAATCTGGTTTACATATTTTCTTCTTCTTGCATGATAGAGAAACGCGTTGTGGTTTTCTCGTTACAAACATTTATTATACGCTTTTAGCAAGGGTGATTTTTCTTAATCTTTAACAAGAGGCCAAGATTGGGCTAATGTTATATTGACGAGACATATGATGTAAAATTCATGAACTACAAAATTTTCAGGATTTGTGAAGAAAAAACACATATCTTATAATGGTCTTAATGGTCTATATTAAATGGTCTTTTATATGTTAAATACAAAATAAAATACAACGAGGAAGACTGTATAGGTGTTGTTGCAAATATGGAAGACGGGTAATTATGTGCTCGTGATGGAAAATATACTTCTGATCCTACGCTCTTCAAGTCCCGAGTCAGAAAAGTCTGTATGTAATACTTCTAGAAACGTTAACATGAAATTAGAAACTACTTATCATAATTGGAAACTGAAACCCTGGATGTTAAGATCTTGGGATAAAGAAAGCACTATCGACCTAGTTAGTAGAATCCCCGAGACTGTGGATTTTCTTATGTTTTCGGGCTCTGAAGAAGGCTTTCGATCTTATATTCTCAAACATGGATCAGGATTCATTAAAACATTTTGTAGGGTCATGAGCACATGTTACAAAACAGCCAGCCTTATGGATATGAATAAAATTGTGATTAGAGGCGTGAAAGCCATGAAAAACCTAGAGTGCAAACACCAGTATTAACATCAACTATAACAAGACGAGATTTTTTTGCCAAAAAGAAGAGGAAATAAGTAAAGCAAACTCCAACCACTTTACCGCCAGACTTTAGAAGAGATATCTATAAGAAGGGAAGAACCACTCTTTTTTATCCATAATGATTTTGATCCAGAAATGGGCCTTTAAAAATTTGCTTAAAGTGATCTAGATAAAAAATAATTTGGGGATGTAATCCAAAGTTTGGGTTTCTTTCGAAAAATATATCAGAATCCGACACTAGAAGTTATCAAAAAACTACAGCATTTTTAAAAACAGACTTTAGAAAAGTTGACTTACCTAGTGTAAATCAATTTTCACGGAAATACAGGCAACAAAATTGCCTCATATGATGGCTGTTACAATAGGAATCAAGTTATTGTGGATACTTTTCGCAATAACAAAACTGACTACCCTACACTAGTGGGTTAGTCAAAAATTTTTATGTTTGATGTATGTAGAAGCAGGAAAACTATGTAAAGCCAAAAAGCACAGTTAAAGGGAAACCAAAGTCCTGTTCCTTGTCCATGGACAAGAGGGAATTAGTCTGAAATAAAATTAAAAAACAATCCTTGATGCCAAATTCCTAGTTCTTTACTCCCAGCGTCAAGGCTACATGGCAAAAGACGTGGCTCATTCCAACACTTTGTGCTGTACTGAGCAATTCAAACGATGAATTTTAAGCATAAGAACTGATGCAAGCAGACAATTATTTGAAGGACAGGAAAAAGAAACAGGGCCTCAAATGCCTCAAATAAAATGTCCTTTGAGTACAAATATCAGTTTTGGCACTAAGGAGTGTACATCCAAAAAAACAAAGGTTAAAAAAATAGAGCAATCAAAATGAAGACATTGTTACTGTTGGTGCACAAAAACTCACTTCGAATATAAAAGAAAAGCTTGTTTAATGAAGGATAATGCAGTCTGATTCAACTGTTAGTTTATTGTGTTCAAGCATTTGTTCGATGTAACTTCATTTGACTGTTGAGTACTACTGTTAAACAACATTTGAAATTTATTGGTTTTAATTGCATTTACAATTTTTTATCTTAATAAACATATGACTTAAAATAGGTGTACCAAGTTTTTGGTTTTTTTACATATTTTTTTCTTAGGGCTGGGTCATTCAATAGAATAAATCTGATTTCACTTCACCAAAAATGCTATAACTGTTATATGGGATTTCCACCGTCTATCAAGTGCCTTTTGTTATTTAAGGATAGGCATAGTCTAGTCATAACCTGTTTCAGATATCTGTTGCACCATTCTGGTAATTTCAATTTCCTGTAATATTCAAAATTTAGTTCCGTTATTAGAAATTTTTTCTTTTCGTAGGCAGGGCAAAAGCAGAAAAGATATCGCATTCTATAGTTCTTGTATTAATTGTTGATTGTGTGTCGGAGCAACATGTTGCTGCTGTTTTTTTCTCATCAGCGCTCTATAGCTTGGAATTAGGGAATTAAGCATGGCTTCGTTCTATCCCTGTTTGTATGGATAATTTCAGGTGAAATGGAAAATATTTCCATTAAGAAAAAAGGAATATTTTTGGAAATTTTTTAAAATCATGGAGAAAGAATAGTTATGAAAAATAATAACAGCACGAACAAGTCGTTTAGACTGAGAATAAGTGAACATGAAGTGATAATATTAGGTAACGAGAAGGATTGATCAAGTGGAACAAGATCAAGTGAAAACACATATCTTATGTCAATAGAATATTTTGATATAGAAAAAAAAAAAAATTAGATCCAACATTAAGGTATCGTCGTTACGCCTCTACTGTTACCTTAAATGGTCTTTCATATGTTATTGGTGGTAGAAGTTTGGGATTAACTATAAACGGATGTGAAAAGTGGAATCCTCTAAGTGCTGATGGACTGAAATTGCAGCAGTGATCTATAGAAGAGACCATACATTAACAGCTGCAGTAAACAGAAAAACTTATGTTTTCTGTTTTTAATAATGATGATCTTGATATTGAACTTCGAAGTTATGACATAGTGCAGTGTTATGATCCACATACGGACATATGAACTGTACTTGCTTCTCGAATCAAAAAAAAATTGTGGATATGGATCTCCATAAGTGTCTAAATACAAATTCATAGATACAAATTAATATGATGCGTCTCGATGACTGTACATTGTCAATTTAATTTAATTTTTTTTTAGTTTTTTTAGGGGAAGTTTGAGACCCTATTTTGCGTACCTCTTAACTGGTTTGGCACCAAATCCAGAAGAGAAAGAGAATTGAGAAAGAGCTGAAGAAGGGTCAGTTTAAGTTTCAGTACAAAAAGAATTAATTTTTTATTTGTCCTTGCGTTGTGTGCTTGGTTGTTTTATAAAGTGAACGTCAACTTTTGTCCCTAATGTCCTGCTCGTCTTTATTCATTAGGAAATACACGTCGCCGAAGCTCAATTTTTGTTTTAACAAAGGCAAGGTAGGCATTGATGACCTTGTCCGTTTCAAATTCCCAACCCAATTATCTTAACTATTATTTCCAATTTTGGCACCTTTTGACCCCGCTGTTGCTTATTTTCTAACCCCATTTTTCTATAATAAGGCTAAAATGAGAGAACGGTTGAGATGCCTCGAACAAGTTCTGTGGATGAAAGATGACAGATTGTGCGAGTGTAACAGTTTATTAATTCTAGGGAAAAGAGATGTTTGATGGATATGAGATCATTGCTGAACAAAGGATGACAGTTTCAAATATAAAAATACCCAGCATCAGTAAAGAACTAGTAAAGAAACAGTCACATATAAACGGATGTGAAAAATGGAATCCTCTAAGTGCTGAATTGACTGAAATTGCAGCAATGATCTATAGAAGAGACCATACATTAACAGCTGCAGTAAACGGAAAAACTTATGTTTTCTGTTTTTAATAATGCAGATGAATTAATAGAATAAATTGATGAATTTAGCCTCATTTAATAATGAGGCTAAAATGAGAGAACGGTTGAGATGCCTCGAACAAGTTCTGTGGATGAAGGATGACAGATTGTGCGAGTGTAACAGTTTATTAATTCTAGGAAAAAGAGATGTTTGTTGGATAAGAGATCATTGCTGAACAAAAGATGACAGTTTCAAATATAAAAATACCCAGCATCAGTAAAGAATCAGTGAAGAAACGGTCACATATAAAAGGATGTGAAAAATGGAATCCTCTAAGTGCTGAATGGACTGAAATTACAGCAATGATCTATAGAAGAGACCATACATTAACAGCTGCAGTAAACGGAAAAACTTATATTTTCTGTTTTTAATAATGCTGATCTTGATATTGAACTTGGAAGTTATGACATAGTGCAATGCTATGATCCACATACGGATATATGAACTGTAGTTGCTTCTCGAATCAAAAAAAACTTGTGGATAAGGATATCCATAAGTATCTAGATACAAATTCATAGATACAAATTAATATGATGCGTCTCAATTACTGTACATTGTCAATTTAATTTAACTTTTTTTGTTTTTTGAGGGGAAGTTTGAGACCCCATTTTGCGTACCTCTTAACTGGTATTGGCACCAAATCCAGAAGAGAAAGAGAATTGAGAAAGAGCTCGATGAGCTGAAGAAGGGTCAGTTTAAGTTTCAGTACAAGAATTTATTTTTTTCTTGTCCTTGTGTTGTCTCCTTGGTTGTTTTATAAAATGAACGACAACTTTTGTCCTGCTCGTCTTTATTCACTAGGAAATACGCGTCGCCAAAGCTCAATTTTGTTTTAGCAAAGGCAAGGTAAGCATTGATGACCTTGTCCGTTTCAAATTCCCAACCCAGTTATCTTAACTATTATTTCCAATTTTGGCACCTTTTGACCCCACTGTTGCTTATTTTCTAACCCCATTTTTCTATAATGAGGCTAAAATGAGAGAACGGTTGAGATGCCTCGAACAAGTTCTGTGGATGAAGGATGACAGATTGTGCGAGTGTAACAGTTTATTAATTCTAGGGAAAAGAGATGTTTGATGGACATGAGATCATTGCTGAACAAAGAATGAAAGATTCAAATATAAAAATACCCAGCATCAGTAAAGAACCAGTAAAGAATCAGTAAAGAAATGGTCACATATAAACGGATGTGAAAAATGGAATCCTCCAAGTGCTGAATGGACTGAAATTGCAGCAATGATCTATAGAAGAGACTATACATTAACAGCTGCAGTAAACGGAAAAACTTCTGTTTTCTGTTATTAATAATGCTGATCTTGATATTGAAGTTGGAAGTTATGACATACTGCAATGTTATGATGCACATACGGATATGTTTTACTTCAAATTAATGAAACATGGCTAAGAAGGAATTAACCAAATCCATCCCAGTTGAAGAAGCAATTCATGCTATCCAGCTGCAACTTCTTGCCATGCAAGCGGCATTAAGAAGAACAAATCGGGATATACAAGTTGAATTGCACACCATCCAAGCTTCTTTTAGAAGACCAAATCCCAAGAACCAAGAAGAAGAGTCCATTGATTTGAATGAAATTGTGGTTGTAAGAAGCCAAGACACCCAAGAGAGCCGGAGAATTTTAACAGAAGACCCCCCGACAGTTATCGATGGAAATACTCCAGACACTAGCTGGTTCAGATATTTAGTGGGAATTGTACGAGCAATGAGACCTAAAGATTGCAAATGCATTAATCTCGAAGTTTGCACAGGATCATCCAACTGGGTTGCTGGTGCCATCTGTTTTTTCGTACTAGCTGTATAACTATAGTATTAGTTATTTTTTTACTTGGTTCATTGAATTTTGCCTTATACGTAATAGTTGTTGAAGTGTTATTTATTTTTTGTTTTCATTTACGAAAAATTAAGCAAAGAGAACACGGGTTTTAATTTAAAAAAGTAAATAACAATTAACATTAACAATTTAAGCAAAAAAATATAAATACTCCCATTATTTCGGCTAGGTTTTATTGTTATTTAGTTGTTTTTCATATTGTTACACAGTTTGTTTTTTATCTTATCTTTTTATTTTTCGTTTTCTCTACTTAATTTTTGTTTTGTTTTAGAAAACTGTCGTTTTTCCAAGAACTGCCAAAAACTACTATTAAGTTTATGTTCAATTTAAAAAAAAAAGAGAGAGAGAGGTTAGCGGTACCTAAAGTAAAAGTTCGTAAAGGGATGGTGCAAAAATGGCCCGAAAATCATTCGCTGGTAGCCGCTTGTCATCGAGCAAAATTCTGGTTTTCGGTATGGAAAGATTGTGAGCGCCCAAGATCTGCTACCATTAATAGCATCAGACTGACTACGAAGCGTAGATTCTCGAAGGCGCTCTCCCTCCACCGCAAATCTCTCGTTGATATCTATTCCGCCCGTGCAAAACAGGATCGAAATTTTCTTTTCAAGTCTGTATCTTTGGCAAAGCCTACCCCTCTGTTGTCGCTGTCTGAAATCCCCGTCGAGGATTGGTATTCTTATTTTGCGAGTGAATTTGCTGCTCCTAACCCCCAGCTTGAAGACATGTACGAGAGAGAATTGGATGAGTTCCTTGATAAGCATCCGCACGGTGATTTTGTTGTCAGTTTAGAGTCCGTTATTCAAGCAATTCGTCGATTGAAAAATAAGTCTTCTTGCGGAATTGACCGTGTTAGCGCTATCCATATTAAACATGGTGATCCGGTTCTCGCTATGCATCTTTCACTTCTTATGCAGATGATCTTCACGCAAGGTGTTGTTCACTCATCCTTCTGCGTAGGGGATCTAACCCCCATTCCGAAGAAAGGGAAAAATGAAATCAAATGCTCGTCTTTCCAACCCATTACAGTCGCCACATCTTTATGTAAACTATTCGAGCTTCTATTCACTAATGAACTGGAAACTAAATGCTACACCCGCCACATCGATTCGGATTTAAGCGCCGCACAGGTTGCGGCGCTTAAATCTTTCAAGTTTAATCTTTAAAGTTTCAAATATAAAAATACCCAGCATCAGTAAAGAACCAAAAGTATCGTATATATATGGTGCTGTTAATTACGAATCTGTTTTATCTTATGGCTAGTTTTCAAATGATGTAATATGTAAGTTTCATTAAGTTTCTTGACTTTAAATACAAAAATAAAATAACAACGAGGAAGACTGTATAGGTGTTGTTGCAAATATGGAAGACGGGTAATTGTGTACTCGTGATGGAAAATATACTTCTGATCCTAAGCTCTTCAAGTCCCGAGTTAGAAAAGTCTGTATGTAATACTTCTAGAAATGGTCACATGAAATTAGAAACTATTTATTATAATTGGAAACTGAAACCCTGGATGTTCAGATCTTGGGATAAAGAAAGCACTGTCGACCTAGTTAGTAGAATCCCCAAGACTGTAGATTTTCTTATGTTTTCGGGCTCTGAAGAAGGCTTTCGATCTTATATTCTCAAACATGGATCAGGATTCATTAAAACATTTTGTAGGGTCATGAGCAGATGTTACAAAACAGCCAGCCTTATGGATATGAATACAATTGTGATTAGAGGCGTGAAAGCCATGAAAAACCTAGAGTGCAAACACCAGTATTAGCATCAACTATAACAAGACAAGATTTTTTTAACAAAAAGAAGAGGAAAAAAGTAAAGCAAACTCCAACCACTTTACCGCCAGACTTTAGAAGCAATATCTATAAGAAGGGAAGAACCACTTTTTTATCCGTAATGATTTTGATCCAGAAATGGGCCTTGAAAAATTTGCTTAAAGTGATCTAGATAAAAAATAATTTGGGGATGTAATCCAAAGTTTGGGTTTCTTTCGAAAAATATATCAGAATCCGACATTGCATCTGGTGTTGCACTTGCATGCAGTGCAATAGTCTTCGCTGTTGGATTTGGAGGATCCCTCCTTTATCATCACCGCAGTCGCATACCAGCGATGACAAGTATTTTGGAAACTATTAGGATGGAGGAGGTAAACCACAGGACATTTTCCCGCCTGTTGTTAGAAGTTATCAAAAAACTACAGTATTTTTAAAAACAGACTTTAGAAAAGTTGACTGTTCCCTGGTGTAAATCAATTTTCACGGAAGTACAGGCAACAAAATTGCCTCATATGGTTGCTGTTACAATAGGAATCAAGTTATTGTGGATGCTTTTCGCAATAACAAAACAGACTACCCTACACAAGTGGGTTAGCCGAAAATTTTCATGTTTGATGCATGTAGAAGCAGGAAAACTACGTAAAGCCAAAAAAGCACAGTTAGAGGGAAACCAAAGTCCTGTTCCTTGTCCATGAACAAGAGGGAATTAGAGTCTGAAATAAATTTAAAAAACAATCCTAGATACCAAATTCCTAGTTCTTTACTCCCAGTGTCAAGGCTACATGGCAAAAGACGTGGCTCATTCCAGCACTTTGTGCTGTACTGAGCAATTCAGACGATGACTTTTAAGCATAAGAACTGATGCAAGCATATAATTATTTGAAGGACAGGAAAAAGAAACAGGGCCTCGAATGCCTTAAATAAAATGTCCTTTGAGTACAAATGTCAGTTTTGGCACTAAGGAGTGTACATCCAAAAAAAACAAAGGTTAAAAAAATAGAGACAACAAAATTGCCTCATATGATTGCTGTTACAATAGGAATCAAGTAATTGTGGATGCTTTTCGCAATAACAAAAAAGACTATCTTACAATAGTGGGTTAGCCGAAAATTTTCATGTTTGATGCATGTAGAAGCAGGAAAACTATGTAAAGCCGAAAAGCACAGGTAAAGGGAAACCAAAGTCCTGTTCCTTGTCCATGAACAAGAGGGAATTACAGAGTCTGAAATAAATTTAGAGCAATCTCAAAAAACAATCCTAGATGCCAAATTCCTAGTTCTTTACTCCCAGCGTCAAGGCTACATGGCAAAAGACGTGGCTCATTCCAACACTTTGTGCTGTACTGAGCAATTCAAACGATGACTTTTAAGCATAAGAACTGATGCAAGCAGATAATTATTTGAAGGACATGAAAAAGAAACAGGTCCTCATATGCCTCAAATAAAATGTCCTTTGAGTACAAATATCAGTTTTGGCACTAAGGAGTGTACATCCAAAAAAACAAAGGTTAAAAAATAGAGCAATCAAAATGAAGACATTGTTACTGTTGGTGCACAAAAACTCACTTCGAATATAAAAGAAAAGCTTGTTTAATGAAGGATAATGCAGTCTGATTCAACTGTTAGTTTAATGTGTTCAAGCATTTGTTCGATGTAACTTCATTTGACTGTTGAGTACTACTGTTCAACAACGTTTGAAATTTATTAGTTTTAATTGCATTTACAATTTTTTATCTTAATAAACATATGACTTAAAATAGGTGTACCAAGTTTTTGTTTTTTTTAGATATTTTTTCTTCACTTTTTATGGCAGGGTGATTCAATAGAATAAATCTAATTTCACTTCGCCAAAAATGCTATAACTGCTATATGGGATTTCCACCGTCTTTCAAGTGCCTTTTGTTATTTAAGGATATGCATAGTCTAGTCATAACCTGTTTTAGATATCTGTTGCACCATTCTGGTAATTTCAATTTTCTGTAATATTCAGAATTTAGTTCCGTTATTAGAATTTTTTTCTTTTCGTAGGCAGAGCAAAAGCGAAAAAGATTTCGCATTCTATAGTTCTTGTATTAATTGTTGATTGTGTATCGGAGCAACACGTTGCTGCTGTTTTTTCTCATCAGCGGTCTATAGCTTGGAATTAGGGAATTAAGCATGGCTTCGTTCTATCCCTGTTTGTTAGGATAATTTCTGGTGAAAATGGAAAATATTTCCATTTAGCAAAATGGAATATTTTTGGAGATTTGTTGAGTTCATGGAGAAAGAATAGTTATGAAAAATAATAACAACACGAACAAGTCGTTTAGACTGAGAATAAGTGAACATGAAGTGGTAATGTTTGGTAACGAGAAGAATTGATCAAGTGGATAGCTTTACTTATGTACGTAGCATTATTAGTAAAAATGGTGGATGCAGTGAAGCTTTTAAAAGTAGAATAACCTTGGCCAAGGGTATTTTTTACAGGTCAATAAAGTTTGAAGGAATAGGAACACCAGTCTGCAAACCTAAATTAGAATACTAGAGGCCCCTTTGATTACTATGGTTCGGAAAAGTGCACTTTCTAACAGATGGAGGAAGATTTGTTAGATGTTTTCCAACCAAGTCGTCTACAGATTCTACCTGTCTGACAAGCCGTATTTTAACAGTAAGGTCTAAGAAAAATATGGCTCTATTTCGCATTCTAGGGCTATAATGAGAGAACGGTTGAGATGCCTCGGACAAGTTCTGTGGATGAAGGATGACAGATTGCTGAAGATTATACTTTTCAGCCGACCATCTATGTCCAAACGAAAAACAGGGTGTCCCCAAATGGGGTTGAAGTAGGTAGTAAGATCAAATGATTGATCTTAATCGAATTATTGATCTTACATTATTGAAATTATGATCAAATTATATTATACGGGCGGTGTTAAAGTGCAACACCATTGACACCACCTCACGTCGGGCCAAGATGTATGAGTAGAATATTGACATCGTCTTGTCAGGAGAAAATTCAATAGATGGCGGGTGGGGAGAAACGACAACATTTTTTATATCCTTAGTTAGGAGAAGTTCCTTTCCTCATCTCAGCAATGTTTTTCTTTTCCTAGGAAGGTGGAGTTCATATTGTTTTGTAACAGTATTATTTTGGATATATATAAATTGAATAATTATTTTTTAATTATATTTTATTTACAGAACCCCAGGTTTGCTACTGGCCTGGGAGAGGAGGTCTGGCCCTTGGCCAGCCTCTGCCTTGGGAGGGGGGGGTTGTGCTTTATAGGTGTTATTGTATTATTGTAAATGTGATATTCTTGTTTTTGAAACAATTTTGTAGTGCTTTTATAGTAAATATAAAAACAGGTATTATTCATAATTTTTTTCTGGTCCTGAAAAAAGAATTATTATTTATATAATGGATAGATACCTAGTACAGTTAGTTGCATTTTGACATTGGGGGAGAGTAGTATATACCAATTTTAAACCTACTGTCGGATCGTTTGTTTGCGAGCCATCGATGTTTGGGAAAACGACCCTTTTAACACAAATGAGTAAAAATCGTAATAAAATGATTTTGAGAAATCCCCAAAACATGTACTATTGCTACAGCGTCTGGAAAGTCATATCATAAAATAAAGCCAATTGCACCAGACATGAAATTTACACAAGGACTTGACATTTTTAATAAAGTTAAACCAAAATCTTGGCAGATGATTGATGATTTGGTTGAATCCATTGAAGAATGGTCTCAGGAGAAGTTACAATTATTCACTGTTTGGTCTCATCATGAACATATTCCCGTTGCCCTAGTTCTAAACAATTTTTTTCATAAGAGCAAATGTATGAGGACACTTGCTTTGAATTGTAATTACTATATTATCTACAGAGGTGTACGTTATTTTAGTTCACACATAATAAGCAGACAAATATAGCCCGTTGAACCGAAATTTCTACTCACGACATACAATCAGGCTAAAAAAAAACCTATGGTTATATTCAACTGGATCTCAATCATAACACACCCGAGGATTTACGTGTAGTTACTGATATTTTTTACATTGAAAATACCATGTATATTCTAGTGAACAGTGAAAAAGGTTGTTAGTTTACATAATGACACTGAAAAAACAACATGAAAACAAATATTTATTCTGTCCTAGGCTATTAAAAACTGTAGCTTAGGATGGCCACGCTTAAACATGGTATTGACAATGAATTCATTAATCTCATATCAGAGCTTAGTTTAAATTTAATTGAAGGCAATGTTCAACTGCCAGAACTAGAAAAGCAACAGACAAAGCAACATCGTTCCCTTTTTCGTGCCCTAGTAGCAGCAGCCAAAAACAAGGGAAACTATTCTAAAAGAAAACAGCTTTTTCAAGCGTTTGGTAGATTCTTTACACTTTTACTGCCGACATTTGCAGGACTTGTAAACTGTTTTCTCTTAAAAAAAATGGCCAGAACCTAAAAATTTTTCCAATAGAACTCGCCCTTTTGCTGGAGCAGCATTTTGAGGACAACCTCAATAAATTCACTAACAATGAGACTATTGCCGACGATGAAAAATTACATCGTCAGTCAAAAGACATAAACCCTACCGTAAAACACCACTCAATGAAAATTTAATTGATCACAAAAGGAAAATTACTCAAAATTCTGAAAGTTAAGCACAAATAGCACCATGAGTACGCGATAGTCAGTATTTAAAATCTAAAGCCTCTTCCCATTGCAAATATTACAAGCAGATCTTTTAACTGTGAGATTCAACGACGTGACAATCGGCCAGACGAGTATATTCTACTTGCAATCAGTATTTTTAGTCGTTATGCATTTGCCATTCTATTGCTGTCAGAGGTTTCTGAGAGATTTTAGTCTTGAATCAAACTTAACTTAGTGATAAAAAAGATTAAACATCGATCGAAGATTTCTACGAGGAAGAGGTGATGGTGTTAAGTTCGAAAGGGCTTTATTGCATGAAATGTAAGCAAGAAAGAAAATGCGAAGTGTTTAATCTATGACAAAGATCCAACCAGTGATACCTAAAGAGTGGGAACCCTTTTTTGGGAAAAATAAAAGGTCTTTGTTAATTGAACTCAAACTAGAAAAAGCATCAGGTGGCAGGCAAGTTAATAAGAAAACCCCAGTTGACGACACAGACAGAGTCTATGAGAGACGCCCCAAATCCATTATAAGAATGCAGCAGACCAAAAATTTGATCAAAGAAGCTTATAGTTTTAATCAGACCTAAAAAAGATAGGATTGTAGACACAGAATAATGCAACACAAATATTTGAAAAACATTAGACCTACCAGTTTATCAAAAATATTCAAAGCGGCACAAACCCATAGCTGCCTAACTTCGAAATAAAACAAGAAGCAACTGTGACAATTTTTTCGACAGAAGAAATAGTCAAAATATAGTACTACAATTACAAAATTATTTGTTTAAAAAATTTGTGTAGTTTTAATATCTTGTTAAAATTTTGTTTTGGTTTCGTTCATTTCAATATTTAGTCATGTTTCAAAATTTGTCAATTAGGGTTTTTTTTCTTTTTGTTTTATGATTTTACTTTAAATTACCCAAAAGCCCTTTTCAGGGCTATCAGCGGCACATTAATGCTCGAGACTAACCAAAAATTCAAATGGCCAGGATTGTCTTGAATATTACTTTTTAATAAAAAAAAGCGACAATCACGAAAAGCACAGTAGTGTTGCCAAAATAAAGACTTATGCAGATATAAGATACTATTTTTTTCTTAAACCAAGATATTTTGGGTGAAGAGTTGTCGTAGAAGTTTTTTAATGGACTCATTTGATGGTAAATTGAATGTTACAGTGCCACGTTTAATAATCAAAAGTTATTTGAGGGCAACTAGTCCCCCACTTGTTGAAATGAGTTTTCTTGAATGTAGGGCATGCAGGGCAAACAAAATTTGTATAGAAAATACCTAATATGCCAGTTAATATCACTGGTATTGATCAATAGCTCAATTCATGGATATTAAAGGATTAAATTTTATCGAGTCACCCCTCCTGAATTTGTCTAATACGTTAGAAGACAACGCGATCCATTAAAACAAATTTCTGATGCATTATTTTGACACTTTGTACCCCCAAAGGACTTAAGAAATGAAAAAAAAATCGTTTATTTCCAATTTCGTATAAGCAGATCTGTCTTTGAGCGGGGTTATACTTTTAATAGGAAAAGTGACAATTATACAAAATGGAATTAGTGTTCCCAGGTAGTAGCACTTCCCTAATGCTGACCGGGACCGACGTTGTATGACTTACAGGATACATCGAGACTGGGTACATAGTCCCCTACTACAAAATACTAATCGATTGATTGAATACCATTTGGAGTAATTTCTGGAACCAGCCAATCCGAAATACAATGAAAAGGCTTACCCTGCAAGCAACTCTTTCATGATGAAGGCAGTTCCCCAGCCAAGTATGGGTAGCCAAAATCTTACTAATTTCTTTGGACATGATTACGGTTGTTTCAACTGCGAATAATTGGCTCCGATATATGAAACAGATGCAGGTGAACACAAATTATTCACGTCAATGAATCAAGTCCCTAAAATATATTGAGGGTTATAAAATATAAAATATATTAATGGTTTGACCTTTTTGAGAAAAGAAAGGTAAGGGTATTATTATAGTACACTCTATTATCAAGACGACTGAAAAGTCTGAGCCCCCAACTCAAACATTTTTCAGATTTGTAAAAATATAGGAAATGAATATAAACAGATTTTGATGGATTTTTTAGTTGTTTTTGCCCGTTTGGTGTCTGTAGCCCGTATATGATTATGCATGTTTTTTAATCTTTTATTTAACTGTTTTTTGTTGTTTTTTTTTTGCTAAGACGACGGTGCCTTCTTTTGCAAATTTTACATGTTGAAGCATTTTTACGGTTTTTTACCTTTGTTACGGTTTTAACCTTTTTGAACTTTTCTATTTTCTGTTTTGACCCCAAAATACGAGTTAATCTCAGCCAGGCTTGTGATAGTTATTTAGAAAATAGTGGATCTTATCTAGATGATGTTTGCATTTATTAAGAAAAAAATTTCAATTTTTTTTAATATTTAAAAATCTGACCTATAAGTTACTGTACTATTATGCTTCAATTAATTGATTACCAATGAATGCGCAGACACATCCTGGAATGAAAAAAGTTAATTCCTAGGTTTCCCCTTTAAATTTCTTTCAATAAAACAAAATTCTTTTAGCATGCATATTATTTTTCTGACCGATAACAAAGGGCAAGTTCGCACCTACTATTTCACTAGTAATTTTACATTTTATTTTAATAGATATTTTTTTTGGATTTCCTCCGTTAGACATAAAGATCAAAAGGTATAACTCGATTCAAGGATAAAAGGTTAAACATCATTTTGGATTCCGTCGCTATTTCCTCCTCGTCCACAATCTCTCTGTAGAAGCCCTTAGATACGTTTACTTTCAATTCAAGCTGCAATTGTATAGAGAACTGCAATATTTATTTTTACAAATAATATACCCTCTGTTAATGTTTCTCTTAAATAAGGAAACTCCTAAACTGAGATTGATTCTCAGAGTTGCAAGGGCGTGCCCCTTTCACACCAAAATAGGAAGCCCCCCCCCCCTAATGCCTAGTTCAAATGGAAATAGTATAACTTCTTTTGAGAGCAAATAGCAGAGAAGGGTACCAGCACTTGCTCATAATAATATGAGAAAATAAAAAAGATAAAATTACCAGCTGAGAATGTCTCATTATGTATGTTGGTCAGATTGAAGAAGTGAGTGGCAGATTAGCTAAAATAAACTATCTACCATAAATGAATAAATAAGCTTTCTGTACATGTAAGAACAAAGTTTGTATCTTTAGAAGAACATCTTATAGGGGTCAAAAACCTAAAACCGTACGGTTTCGCCCCCCTCTCCCCTATACTGAAGAAAATTATCCATTTTCTTACAAGCCTGGGGCAATTCGGGAATCTCAAATTCACTTTAATTAGCTAGTTTATCTTCTTTAAATCGCTAGAAAAATTCTTAAAAAGAAACTTATATCTAACTTAATTTAATTTCCATTTAAAATCTCCCAAATGTATTTTACCCTGTGAATAGAAATCTCTTAGTTCAGTACTTAGTCTCTACAGTCACTATTGACTCCCTTCCTTGTTTCATTTTCCTTCTCTTTCCCTGCTTCTTCTCATTTATCCTTACCTTAATTATATTATTTTTTACTTTTTTTCCTGATATTTTTTCCTTATGCCTGTGGTCTGGTAGGTGCGTTCATGGAGCGGAACTGCCATCCACCATGAGTAAATCGACGATTTCTATTAGTGGCCAGGTTGGTATCAACTCTTTAGGAGAACGTTGAGCAGAAATGAGGAAGGAATCTTTGAATCCCTTTTTATTGAGATTAAATCAATGCGAAAGTATTTGGCTGTGGGTTTGGTTTATAGGTCCCCCAATGGGTCTATTCCTTCGTTTATCAAAATTCTTGAACAAGTTTTGGACTCCTTCCAAAAACATCCTTATGAACTGATCCTTATGGGTGATTTTAACCTCAACCTGCTGGATCAAAATTCTGCTTCAGCTATTGATTTTTTGTCGATGATGCCCTCTTCGGGTACTCTACCTTCAATTTGTATACCAACCCGAGTTACTGACACGTGTGCGTCTCTTATCGATAATATTCTTTCGTCACTAGATGTTTTAGATACTTTGGTGTTGGTTAGTGATATTTCTGATCATTTCCCCACTATTTCCCGATACAAGGGTGCTGATCAAGCGCAGTGTATAGCATCAGCATCTATTCTCCCATTTTTCCGTTATGGTGATCCTGAGCTAAGTCTACTTAATTGTCATTTGGCTGATTTACCATGGGGTAGTGTGGTTTCTGATTCATATTTCATATTTTAACCGCTCTTTTGATTCCTTTTATGATTTAGTAAAAGAAGGAATCTCTCTCTCTCTCTGAATTCCCGGGATTTTATTTTCAAAAGAACCCTACACAAACCCTTACACTAATAAGACTAAGCGAACTAATAATTAACATTCCTGTATCAGCTACATACGATATTTTTTTCGCACATAATAGTGTTATTTAAAAAACCTTTAAACATTTTGGTTACTATGGACTGTGGTTCACTCTTTACTAGGTTGCAACTAAAAGGAGCAATTGGAGCCTAAGGTCTTGAGCTTTGATGCACAAAAGCAGATAATAAGTTGTTATAGGTCTTAATAGGGGTATTTGAGAACGGTTCAGTTAATACGTTACAATTGGTTATTAGACACTAAAAATTACAAAATCACGGGCAGTAGGCCTATTAAAGTGAGTTAAAGTAAAGGTTTGGAACACAAGAATTTTTACACACGGGTGTGAAAAATACTTCTATACGAGTGTAAGAAATACTTCTATACGAGCAGCTCACACATTGATCCCCAGGAATTAGAATTCAACGTACACGTTTCATTAATATCTCTTGTTCATTGTCACATCAATATATGGTATGTCACTAACATCTACAATTAACAAAGTAGAGAAAAAGAGAAAGTACTACTTACATATTCAAAATTGAATTTCGTCCAATCAGGTTGTTTTTGAACTTCCTTCTCAAAGGAACAAAACAGAGAAAAGCTAGTGTTGATGATTTAAGGCATCTGTTTTCCCAAGAAAAGGTAAATAAATCAGAGCGATGTCGCCACACAAAGTCTGAATCAGATAGGCTTTCTACAAAAAGAAAATTCATTTTTGAGTAAAAATTCAAATAATTAGGAGGCATGTTGTTCCATAATGTAACACGTAGTTTACGGTAGGGGCCATGCAATTTTTAGGAGGTAATATTCATGAAATAGTTTGTGGATTCTTTACTGCAATTTGTAACTAATAGATAGATAGATAGATAGATAGATAGATAGTGTATTTCAAAAACCCGTGGGCCATATACACACAAAAATATAAATAAATAACAAACAACCAAGGAAATTAACAGTACAAACACGCACAAAAAAACAGAATTCAACGCAAAAAGTACCTAATCTAACTACAAAAGAAATTAATCATATAAAACTTTTTCTTCTTATTAAAGATTTATCTATATATACTCCGACTTCGAAATATTGTGGTCGGGTTACTATTTTGTAGAATACCCGGAAGCATCAAATTAATTCTATGCAAATAAATTTCCCGTAAGTCCAAGAGCACCGGGCATTTCCGGAGAAAATGATCCAAGTCTTCATCATCAACTTTACAAAGGGGACAAACATACCGCCTATCAGGACCAACTATCATTTTATTTTTGTCGAACGTTTTTTGACTGTTCTGGATTGGAAGACAATTTGCCCTAAGCTGGATCCAACGACGTAGAATCATAGCCGGTAAATTAAATTTAAAATAAACTTCCTCCCCAAAACTAGGTTTTGCCTGATAAGGCAAAACCTAATATTAACAAATCAGTGTAGCCCCAAACCTCCTGACATCCATAAATAGTCTAGCTCGATCCCTATTTATTTACAACTTCCCTCTTTAAACTCTCACAAAAAATTCTAATTTCCCTAATATAAAAGGTTATAATAAAGCTAATAAAGCCTAATATTAATAAAATGCCTACTAAACCTTCCGTCGTGTTTTCGAGTGCTCATGTTTCGCAACTATACTTGACCATTGTCACCACTGTAGCTTCTAATAGTATAATTTTAGGTTGGTAATAAGAGCTCATATGGCACTTGTGACGACACCGGAAGAGCCAAGAGCTCATATGGTATGAGCTCTAACAAAATTCTAAGAATCTATAGATTTATTTAAAAGGGAAATCAGAGGCTTTATACCGGTCAGGATTTAAAATAAGAGCTCTGAGTCACGATGTCCTTCTAAATATCAAAATTCATTAAAATCTGATCACCCACTCGTATAAATATCTCATTTTTTCTAATTCTTCCTCTCCCTTCAGCCCCCCAGATGGGTCGAATCAGGGAAAACGACTTTATCAAGTCAATTTGTGCAGCTCCCTAACACACCTACCAATTTTCATCGTCCTAGCACGTCCAGAAGCACCAAACTCCCCAAAGCACTGAACCCCACTCCCTAACTCCCCCAAAGAGAGTGAATCTAATACGGTTACGTCAAAAACGTATCTACGACATTTGCTTATTCTATCCACCAAGCTTCATCCCGATTCCTCCACTCTAAGTGTTTTCCAAGATATCCAATTTCCCCCTCCAACTCCCCTAATGTCAACAGATCTGGTCAGGATCTGAAATAAGGGCTCTGCGACATAAGTTCCTTCTAAATATCAAATTTCAGTATGATCTGGTCACCCGTTCTTAAGTAAAAAAATACCTCAGTTTTTCTAATTTTTCCAAATTAACATCCCCCAGCTCCTCCAAAGAGAACGGATCCACTCCAATTATGTCAATCACGTATCTAGAACTTGTGCTTATTCTTTCCATCAAGTTTCATCCTGATCACTCCTCTCTAAGCGTTTTCCAAAATTTCTGTTCCCCCTCCGATCCCTATGTCCCCGGATCCAATTCGAGTCAAAAATGGAGCATCTGAGACATAAGATCTTTCTATATATCAAGTTTCATTAAGATACTTTTAAATATCAAATTTCATTAAGATATGATCACCCGTTCGTAGGTTACAAATACCTCATTTTTTCTATTTTTTTCGAATTATCCCCCCCCAACTCCACCAAAGAGAGCGAATCTGGTCCGGTTATGTCAGTCACGTATCTTGGACTTGTTTTTATTCTTCCCACCCAGTTTTATCCTGATCTCTCCGCTTTAAGTATTTTCTAAGATTTTCGCCCCCCCCCCAATGACGCTGGATCCGGTTGGGATTTAGAATAACAGATCTTAGTTACGAGTTCCTTCTAACTATGAAGTTTCATGAAGATCCGATCACTCCTTCGCAAGTTAAAAATATGTCATTTTTTCTAATTTTCCCTAATTAACCCTCTTCCCCCCCCCCCAACTCCCCCGAATAGAGCAAATCCATTCCGATTATGTCAATCACGTATCTAGGACTTCTGCTTATTTTTCCCACCAAATTACATCCCGACCCCTCTACTCTAAGCGTTTTCCAAGATTTTAGGCCCACCAAGCTCCCCCCAGCGTCACCAGATCCGGTTGAGATTTGAAATAAGAGCTTTGAGACACGATATCCTTCAAAATATCAAATTTCATTGAGATCCGATCACCTGTTCGTAAGTTGAAAATACCTCATTTTTTCTAATTTTTCAGAATCAATCCCCCCCCCCCGGCCCAACTACTCAAAGAGATTGGATTCGTTTCGGTTATCTCAATCACGTATCTAGGACGTGTGCTTATTTTTCCCACCAAGTTTCATCCCGATCCTTCCACTCTAAGCGTTTTGCAAGATTTTGGGTCCCCCCCCCCAATGTCACCAGATCCGGTCGGAATTTAAAATAAGAGCTCTGAGACGCGATATCCTTTCAAACATTAAATTTCATTAGGATCTGATCACCCGTTTATAAGTAAAAAATACCTCATTTTTCTAATTTTTCCTATTTAACCGTCCCTCCACTACCCCCCTCCCCCAGATGGTCGAATCGGAGTCACAACAATTTCTAATTTAATTTGGTTTGGTTACTGATACGCCTGCCAAATTTCATCGTCCTATCTTACCTGGAAGTGCCTAAAGTAGCAAAACCGGGACAGACCGACCGACAGACAGACCGGAAGAATTTGCGATCGCTATATGTCACTTGGTAGATACCAAGTGCCATAAAAACATTCTGGGCCTTGGCCATTCTACTGTTAACACTTTCAATCTGTCTACCATCTTGTCAATAACACTACCTAGGTAAGTGAATTTAACCATATCATCAACCTTCTCGATACCCAACATTACCTCTTCATTTTCACATCTTCGAAGTTCAAGAAACTTAGGCTTCTTAACAATAACTTTTTAAAACCTGTTGGCTACTGGCTTCCTGAGCACCCAAAACTTCCAATAATATTTCATTTTGCTAAAATCTTCGTCTATGACGCCCAAATTATCAGGACAATCTAAGTCTATAAGAATTTACTTTCTATGTAGATACCATACTCTCCCATAGTCTCTGACAAGTTTCTTAGAATAAAATTCGTAAAAATGATCCGTAGAAATGGGAATAGAACGCAACGCTACTTAGCTCCTGATGCAACACAAAACCAGCAACTAAACAAATACAAGAATAGGACCTTATCTAAAGCTTCTTCGCTTCTATCGGTTGAATCAAGCACTTGATCGTAATTTTTAAAGTTAAAAAATTAAAGGATTTAAGATGCCTCAGGCACTTCTGAATGAATCTAAGAGCAATCAGTCGTCATTTGCTACAAAAAAACAGACTAATCCCTCAATATTTACCATACTCACTTTTACCACCTTGATTATAGAGGAGTTAATTAGTTTTGCCACAATCGCTATGTGCTGTCCTTTCACCAAAAACAGTTTTCCTAAAATCGCTAATTGCTTTTCTTTTTAAAAAAAAAACAAATTTTTACATCTGAAAGTAAGGAGCAGCATCAAACTTAAAACGACCTCATATTATTACTTATATGATGGAGTTGATCCCCTACTCAAACCATCACTCTTTATGCTAATTTTTTTAACAACATCAATAAAAAGGTTAATTATTCTTAATTAAATAGCCCTTGTGTTTCAGGAGTGGATCTTAAAGAATTCAAATTTAGCATAAAGCGCAAAGTTTTCGCTCTTTTCGCAGAGAAAAGGAGCTCGATGAGAGGGGGAAACACGTCATGGAGGGTGATCCAGATTTGCCGGCATTATTTGAAAAACGGTCAAAAATTAAAAAAAAGAACAATTTGTTTCAACCGAAAGAAAGTAGTAATATTTAAACTCAAAACAAACAAAAAAAAATTCCGTTTATGAAGAGGTGTCCCCTCCTTAATACCTTAGTGTTTACACTAAAGTTTGACTGCTGTTTTCGATTTGTTTTATTTGTTTTCATTGTGTTTTATTTTGTCATATTTATATAGAATATAAGCGAAAGAAGGTAGACTAGACATTACTAAAAACAGGAGAACGGAAGAACCCTATATCTCATTTTCATGCTTTGATTATTCTTCAAAGATTTTCCAGAGTGGGGAGGGATGTCTCATCTCCCACCTCAACTGGTGGAACTCATTTAAAGATAACTACTCCCTTAAGTTAGTTAAATATCTCCAAAACAAATCTTAGCTAAGAAAAATAATTTTAAGTGTCTTGAACAATTTTATATATATATATATATATATATATATATATATATATATATATATATATATATATATATATATATATATATATATATATATATTTATTTATATATATATATATATATATATATATATATATATATATATATATATATATATATATATATATATATATATGTTTTTAACTACGTAAAACATGCGAATATACAACATTCTTCGCTGTCCCATTGTCTATGCATATAAATAGATTGTCAGGTTTACTGACTCTTGAACATGCAACATATAATTGTCCATGGGAAAAACAATCCGTATTCAGATCAATACCTCATTATTCTAATGATGTGTCCCTGTGTCCCGGTCGTCATTTTAATTCCCTGTGTCCCGGTCGTCATTTTAATTCCCTGTGTCCCGGTCGTCATTTGTGTCCCGGTGTCCCGGTCTGTAATTTCTATTCGAACAATCCCTATGTCCCGGTCGTCATTTATATATCCCGCCTGTTCCCCCGGCGTCCCCGTTGTAGTTGTGTCCCTGTGTCCCGGTCATCATTTATATTCCCTGTGTCCCGGTCGTGATTTGTGTCCGGGTTTCCCAGTCTGTAATTTCTCTTTGAGGTTCCCGCTCGTCATTTATATTCCCTGTGTCCCAGTCGTCATTTCTCCCGGTGTCCCGGTATGTAATTTCATCAGTTGACAAACATGACGTCAGTCGACAAACAACTTCATGTCGCATACAACCCAATCCTTAAAATGACGTCAGTCGACAAACATGACGTCACTCGACAGACACACACACACACAGACAACTTATTTTTATATAGATTTTTTTTATATATATATTATTATATATTTTATTTTATAGATATATATATATTATTTATATATATATATATATATATATATATATATATATATATATATATATATATATATATATATATATATATATATATATATATATATATATATATATATATATATATATATATATATATATATATATAGATATATATATATATATATATATATATAAACTTGTCAGAATAACCGTGTGTCAGACAATAAGCTGAAGCAAAAATTGGATTCGATACAGCTTTGAAGCGCTGGAATGGAAAAAACAAACAAAGAAGAAACAACAACAAAATCTAACCTTCTTAAGTGAACTGTACGAGAGGAAAAAAGACACTGAATCAAACAACAAAACCAACTTGAAATCAATGAAAGAGAAGTTAACAATTAGGTTGAATAAGTATCCTTTGCCTTGCAAAAGATTTCGTCTGTCTACAGTTTCGGTTTTCATTAGATATGCGGACAGGTTGTCTTAAATTAGACTGGGCAAAAATATTCATAGAGTCTTTTAATATTAAATTGTTATAAATTGGGCTTACGGAAATATTTCCCGTGTCTCTATTTATAGCTAAATTTCTATTTATATGTTTTTTTTATCTCAATTGCCTCTTTAAGAGATTGCGGTAAGCCATTTACGGTAGATATTAAAGTTGCCTCTTCAAAAAGAACTAAATGGTCAGGATTTTCGTATATATGCTGGGTCAGAGCTGAATCAAAGCTGTCATTTTCATTTTCCAATCTCAAGGACTTATCTATTGAAATTTTGTGTTCATGCAATCGTTCCCCAAGTTGTTGATGGGTCCTGCCAATGTAAAATTCTCCAAACGAACACGGGACTCTGTAGACACCACTACCTAGTATAGGGTCCGTTTTATCCTTTCCCGAGTTGAAAAAATGTTCAACTTTTTGTTCAGTTTTGAAAGAAACAGAGATTATGTTTTTTTTTTTTTTTTCAAGTTTGTCGCTGAGTTTCGGGACGTATGGTAATGTAGTGAAAGTTTTTTTTCTCAATTGCCAGTGTAACTGAATCAAGGGGGACGGGCTCCTTATTTGATTTTTCTCTTTTTATTTATTATTTCCTTTCTTTGTCTTCATACGTCAAATTATATAGCTCAAATTATACATTTTCTAGCAATTCTCGCAATGCATCTCCCTTGTTTCAAACCGTGTACCTGTAAATTTAATCAACTATGACGAAACAAAAATTGGAAAAACAAGTTACGGATGGGAAAATGCATTGAAAATTAAAGAGGGGGGGGGGGGGGAATAAAAGAATAGCGGATCTGCATGCCAAATGCGTTAGCTATATTTATTCTTTATATTATGAAATATGGTGGCTATAAGACACAAGTACCAAACAATGTTACCCACGAAGCTATAACGCGTATCTACTTCCTTAAGCTCCTGATTAAGCTTTGTGCCCCGCTTCAGATTCGTCGAAGAACCAAGGACACAAAAATGAAAACATATTTAACCCTCTGGATAATCTGAAAACTCGGCTTTCCTGCAATTTTTTTAGCTGCTATGAGCATTATTTGCTTAAAATTTGGCCTTATGTTCTTACGAACAATGTTGCCAACGAAAAAAAATTAATAAACTGTGAAATGCAATTCAAAACTGTGATAAATAATAAAATGCAATTCATTCGACAAAATTTAAATTAACAAAATCTATTGATTTTAGCATAAAATCTATAAAATATTAAGATAGGCCTAGCTAAGAAATAAACAATACTGTAAAGTCAGATCTCCACTGTGAATAAAAATATAACATTAATTTTAACAAAACCCCTTTCCTCTAATGTGGGGCTCCTAATGCGTCATGAAATTGATATTTTAAGAGGGAGTATATACCTTAACCCATAAAAGGAAGTCGTATGTCCCAAACTATTCCGTAAATGATTGGAATCTTCGATAATCAAGTTACCAAAACAGATCATAACCCGGTTTGGATCTAAGACACTCACTTAAGTTATAAGAAATAATAAAAAATAAATAAAAAATGAAAAAAAGCTGTTCCCAATTTATGTCAACTACCTTATATTTTACATCGCCAAAGACCATTTGTATTGCATCGGCTGTCAGCGAGTCTCTTCTTCTCTCCTTGTCACATGCTCCCATCATCACTGTTCTCCATTTTTGACTTTTTCCAAGACGCTATTCTTCTTCTTTGAAGTATGGACGCTTTTGAACATACGGTATGAACATACGGTAAGACTTTTCCTCGACTGAAAAAGCAAAAAATGTTGTGAACAGTTTTGCTTTAGTGGTTCAGAAAATATACATACATCCATGGACATTTACTGCTCAGCAGAACATTACAAGGATATTACAATGGACATTACAGGTCAAATGTCCTCCAGTGATAAAGACAACAATCAATCCACCTAAACACTACTTAGGAAGAAATTTGAGCTTTCTGGAAATAAAAATTGATGAAGATGATAGAATCTGAAAAAGAAAGAAAGAAATTCGTATATCGACCCGATTTTATTATAAAAGAAGGTCAAAAATTGTTCAATAGCACACCAAAAAATTGATTTTCTGAGGATAAGAAGTTTTGCAGAGAGAAAACAGAACAGCTTAATCTTAATCAACCTGAACCACCCAAAGTTACCACCAATAACTTTGGCCGAACCTCCAGTAATACATATCTCAACAAAGAAAACAAAAAAGCCTGGCAGTCTAAATTACTCAAGAGCGTCAAACCTTTCCGTCCATTAATATTAATGCACTGAAAATATTATTCAGTCGTCAGGACTGTAAATTTCACTAACACACTAAGAAGACTTCTTGGTTGACATGATGTCAGGGCTTAATCTTGGAAAAGGGGACTTGAGAGCTGTCTTGAATTGTTGAACCCTTAAAGTGTCAAATTAATTACTACTAAAAGTGTAAACTTCGAGGGGGCTCCAGTAAAGTACAGTTATAGTAAAGTGCACTCAATAAATTAAGTCCTCCCGGTCCCCCCGACATTGCTCCACACATTTAATATTTCATCACACTTGGATTCAATGTCTAATTAAAAAAAAAAAAAGGATTTTTTTCAACTGAAGTTAAGGAGCAACACTAAAACTCAAAATGAACAGAAACTATTCCGTATATGAAGGGGTTAGCCCCCCCACCCCCAGCTCAGTCCCTTTCCTCCAAGCTAAAATTTTTATAACTTTTAAAATGATGGGTAATGGGTGACATAAAACATTGGTCTGATATAATTTGGGCTATATATTTGTATATTAGGAGGGAAAGTAAAGTATTTGGACAGCAGGAAGTTAGAAAACAAAGCTTACTTCATATTTGGCAGAATCATTGTAGCTAACACGCTTTACATGCATCCTCGTATACTTTGCCCAACCACCCCCCCCCCCCACACCTGATGCGCAAGCATATACCCCAAAGTATATATTCTCAATTCATTTTCCCACCTGTAACTTGTTTTTCCAGTTTTTGTTTCACCACAGTAATTTCCAATTTATACGTAAAGGAGTTCATATCAGAGACGCATTACGAGAATACCTGGAAACTATCGCACATTAGTGGAGGGGGTTGGGGTTAAATCATTGCGGGTCTACATACAAAATGTTTTAGCAGCAATTATTTTGCACATTATGAAGTTGATATAGTTCCATGTGGATTAACCTAACTTCACTTCTTGGGTTTCGTGGCTATAAGACATAAGTACTTCATAATTTCCATAGGATTTTTCCTTATAACCTTTCGGCCAATTTAAGGACGACTAGCTTCTTGTTCGGCCCTGGATGGTAGGCCCAATAGGACGATCTTTGGTAACGTTTCATCTTTCAATTCTTTGGAAAAACACCTAATAAATTTTCCGCCGTCTTTTGGAGTGCTCAAGTCTATCTTTAGATTACATATACAAACCATATATAAATAAATACTAATCATAATTTAAATAAATCGTACAAAAAACGAAAAAGACATTATTTTATACTTTTCGACTTTTTTGGAAATTCTTGTCTTATAAACATAAAGTCATCATCACTCTTGTCTATATGGCTCATGCGATCACGGTGCCCTAATTCCAGAATTTAAATTTTTATGCTGGAGAAAAATTATATCTTTAAATCTGCTTTTCGAACACATTTATTTTTCCGGTCTGGTCTCCACTGTCCCACTCATAAATAAAACAGCATTACTTTGTTTAACCCAGTATTGATTCTAAAATTTCAGGAATGACTCCAATTTGTTTACTGTTTTTGTTATTTTGGATTTTCCAACTTAACTTTAATACCTTTGTTGTAAAACTAAAATCAGTTCTTCGGTAGTCTGGTCGAACCTGTTTGACTTTCCTTCAAAGGAACTGCCTTCTCAATTATCATTGTATCATTAAAATAATTGGTGTCGAAATATGTATGTTTTTTTTACCAAAAATTAAGAGCTAGGAGCTCATATGACACTTGTGACGAGGTCGGAAGAGCCAAGAGCTCATATTGTATGAGCTCTAGAAAAATTATAAGAATAAATAGATTGCCTTAAAAGGAAAATCAGAGGCTTAATGCCGGTCGGGATTTAAAATAAGAGCCCCGAGTCACGAGGTCCTTCTAAATATCGAAATTCATTAAGATCCGATCACCTCCCTTCAGCTCCCCAGATAGTCGAATCGAGAGAGACGACTTTAGCAAGTCAATTTGAGCAGCTCCCTGACATGCCTACCAATTTTCATCGTCCAAGCACGTCCAGAAGCACGAAACTCGCCAAAGCACTGAGCCTCGTCCCCTAACTCCCACAAAGAGAGCGGATCCAGTCCGATTGTGTCAATCACGAATCTACGACATTTATAAGCGTTTTCCAAGATTTACGGTTTCCCCTCCAGCTCCCTCCAATGTCAACAGATCTCGTCAGGATTTGAAATAAGAGCTCTGAGACATGAGTTCCTTCTAAAATCAAATTTCATTAGGATCCGGTCAACCGTTCTTAAGTTAAAAATACCACAATTTTTCTAATTTTTCCAAATTAACAACCCCCAGCTCCCCCAAAGAGAACGTATCCGTTCCAATTACGTCAATCACGTATCTATAACTTGTGTTTATTCTTCCAATCAAGTTTCATCCCGATCTCTCCACTCTAAGCGTTTTCCAAGATTTCCGGTTTCCAAACTTTCCAGTTTCCCCCTCCAATTCCCCTCAATGTCACTGGATCAGGAAGGGATTTAAAGTGAGAGTTCTAAAGCACAAGATCCTTCTAAATATCAAATTTCATTAAGATCTGATCACCCGTTCGTAAGTTACAAATACGTCATTTTTTCTAATTTTTCCGAATTACACCCCCCCCCCCCCTCCACCAAAGAGAGTGGATCCAATCCGGTTATATCAGTCACTTATCTTGGACTTGTGCTTATTCTTCCCACTAAGTTTCATCCTGATCTCTCTGCTTTAAGCGTTCTCCAGGATTTCCGCCCCTCCCCCATTACTGGATCCGGTCAGGATTTAAATTAAGAGATCTGAGTTACGAGGTCCTTCAAAATATGAAATTTCATTAAGACCCGATCACTTCTTCGTAAGTTAAAAAAAAACTCATTTTTTAATTTATTCCGAATTAACCCTTCCCCCAACTCCCCCAAAGAGAGCAGATCCGTTCCGGTTAGGTCAATCACGCATCAAGGATTTGTGCTTATTTTTCCCACCACGTTTCATCCCGATCCCCCCACTCTAAGCGTTTTCCAAGATTTTAGACCCCCCCCCAGCTCCCCCAATGTCACCGGATCCGGTCGGGATTTAAAATAAGAGTTCTGAGACACAACATCCTTCAAAACATCTGATTTCATTAAGATCCGATCACTTCTTCGTAAGTTAAAAACCCCTCATTTATTCTAATTTTTTAGAATTAGCCCTTCTCCCCAGCTCCCCCAAAAAGAACGGATCCATTCCAGTTATGTCAATTACGTATCTAAGATTTGTGCTTATTTTTCCCACCAAATTTCATCCCGATCCCTCCACTCTGAGCGTTTTTCGAGATTTTAGGTTCCCCCCCCCAGCTCCCCCAATGTCACCAGATCCAGTCGGGATTTAAAATAAGAGCTCTGAGACACGAAATTCTTCCAAACATCAAATTTCATTAAGATCCGATCACTTCTTCGTAAGTTAAAAATCCCTCATTTATTCTAACTTTTTGGAATTAACCCTTCCCCCAAGCTCCACCAAAGAGAACGGATCCGTTCCAGTTATGTCAATCACGTATCTAGGATTTGTGCTTATTTTTCCCACCAAGTTTCATCCCGACCCCTCCACTCCAAGCGTTTTCCGAGATTTTAGGTTCCCCCCCAGCTCCCCCAATGTCACCGGATCCGGTCGGGACTTAAAATAAGAGTTCTGAGACACGATATCCTTCCAAACATCAAGTTTCATTAAGTTCCGATCATTCCTTCGTAAGTTAAAAATTCCTCTTATTTCTAATTTTTCAGAATTAACCCCCCCCCCCTTCCCCCCAACTCCCCCAGAGAGCGGATCCGTTCCGGTTATGTAAATCACGTATCTAGGACTTATGATTATTTTTACCTCCAAGTTTCATCCCGATCCCTCCACTCTAAGCGTTTTCCAAGATTTTAGGTTCCCCACAAACTCCCCCCAATGTCACCGGATCCGGTCGGGATTTAAAATAAGAGCTCTGAAACACGAAATCCTTCCAAACATCAAATTTCATTAAGATCCGATCACCCGTTCGTAAGTTAACAATGCCTCAAATAGAACAATTTGGGGTCAAATAGAACAATTTGGTCCCGAAGTGGGCAAAATTACTACTGAGAAAAATTTTGACATTCTCATTTCCAGGTGGCACATTCAATACTACGGACTTACAAAAAAAAAAACAGATTGAACGTTTTTCTTCCTTTTTTTTAAAGAGAGGAGGTTCGTATTTTGAAACTTCATTAAATTTTTCATTATATCTGGTTTGTTTTTTTTATTTCGTGTCACATGTTAACTAAAACCTTAACATAACAACATCCCCCCTTCGAGTCCTGCGGCATAATATACAGAATGGACAATATAAAAAAGCACAAAAAAGATAGGATTCATTTGAAATTTCATAAGGACGTCTAGAGTGGTAAAACATTAAGGAGAAGATGGAATATTATGGAGAAGATACACAATATAATGACACATATGAGGGAGAGGAGAGGATTTGCAATTGAGATGATGAAATATCTGGAAAGAGCATAAAAAGGCATTAGGTAGGACCCACCTTGCCCCTCTGTAAATGAAGAATCGGTCTTCAAATTTACCAAAGCGTAATCATTCTAAATATAGAAGGGGGGTGTTTTTATTTCTTTCAATGAAAAAACGACAAGAATGCAACAATTTCGGGGACAAATATCCTCCCCTAAATGACGTCCCGAGAGAGATGCAAATTTAATAGTTGTATAGTCTGTTTACAAGTGGCCAATCTGAAAGCAAAATTCAGTGGCGTAAGTTTGCCAAAATCCAGGGATAGAGGGGGGGGGGTTAGAGTTGTAACTAATTTTCCCTAATCAAGAGAAAATGACAGTGATTTTCTGAGGATAAGAGGTTGTGTAGTATTAAAACGGAAAGTCTTAATTTAAATCAACCTGAACCACCCAAAGTTACCGCCAATAACCTTGGCCAAACCTCCAGTAATACATATCTAAACAGCGAAAACAAAAAAGCCTGGCAGTCTAAATTACTCAAGAGCCACGATGTCATGGCTAAATCTTGCGAAAGGGGTCTTGAGAGCTCTCCTGGGGATTTTCTGGGACCTTCAGGACGCCCTGTCAGTAATATCTAACTAAATACCAGCTGATAAAATTTCCATTTTGTTCCCATTATTTACCCATTAGAGTTTGAAAGAAGGATCGGGAAGCTAAGGAAAAAGAGAAGCTTCGTCCCGTCTCCCTCACTCCTAAAAACTATTCTTAAAACTATATGAAGGCTTCGTTGCTGATATGCTGAAGGAAAATATCCTTCTTCATACAGGAATTTGGTGATTTGGGAACCACAAATCCGTTTCTAACTCCTATTCTTATTTATCTTGTCAATGCCACTAGAAAATGCCTTGAAAAAATGATAACTGCCTTAATTTAACTTCCATTTAAGACCTCCCAACAGTATTTTACGCTGTGAATTACAAGGCATTAGTTCGGAAACTTGTCAGTGAATTCAATATTGATACCCTAGTTCATAGGGAGTCACCAGCTACAGCTTATGATGATATGGTAAATAACAAAAAGACGAAATTACAAGCCGAATGCGTCCTCTCCCCAACCAAAAACAAACTGTTTTTCTTTTAGAACATGACCTACAAAATCTCAAAATCAAAAAAGGATTATCATACTAAGCAGGTAACTTCCTATGGAAACTAAGCTAGGGCTTCTATAATTACCAGTCAAACTGATTATTTTTCCGATTAATTTAAAAAAAATCTTTCAAAAAAATAATTTCTTCAAAGACATGTAAAAAAAAAAGGCATATTAAACTTAAAACCATTAGAGAAAACTTCTTATAATAATTCAAACTCAAACCAACCAGAAACTACTATTAAAGAATAAATGAAAACCAAAACGAACCGAAATTAAATAAACAATTATAGCAAACAGAGAGATATAGGTACTAATCTACAAGCAAATCTTCTTGGGCTTGGGAACCGCTTGACGTTTGTAATAGTTTTTTTTTAGCATTAATAAATTGATTATAAATTGAATATAAATGAGTGAATAAATTAAAAAAAAAAAAATTTAAAATTCAAGTCGAATGTAAAACAAAGAAAAATTATTACAAACAGGATATGCCACACAAAATTTTCTAAAATTTTTACCTTAACACCCTCAGCTTTATTAGAGACCTTTCCCAGATACTGTGAGGGGTTAAGCCATCAACGGTAGCATATTTATTGGACTTTTCGATTATTTTGAACAAGATGGTTGTTTCATATCCTAATCAAAAGTTTCGGCGGAGGGCTCTTGCAAATTGAATAAGAAAGAGTCTTGTTATCCTCCTTCTCACTTTTAACATCCTCAACATACCTCGAGGGTTCGAGCTTAATACTGTCAGCAGTTCATGGCAGATTACACACACACCCTTTTGATAAGCTGGGTGTACGTAGTATCTTTTGATTTAGTTTGACATGTCCTTCAATATTCGAAACAGTTTCAACTAATTACTCTCAACCGTTCCGAACACACCCTGAATCAGTTGATTGTCTTCGGAATCTTTTTCTAAAGATGTGAGGGGCTTTGTCACCCCAACAGGCCTTACTTAATATAACAGCTCCTTCTTAATATGTAAGAGCGAAGTTATTTGATATTTTGACAATTTTACTTTCATTCTAATGAGCCTTTCGGATACACCCAGAACAAACATTTCTCCTTTTCTTAATGATAAGCCCTGTATGTAAACAATAGGCAAATTGCAAAATCTACAAACTTTTCCCCAGATCCAAGGGGGTATGGCATCCCTGGATGCATAGCTCTATTAGATATTCAGACTAATTTAAACGCATTGAAAATTTAAAAATAAACTGATCATGGTAAAGGAGAGGAAGCACCTAAAAACGGCGGAAAAAGAGGGGGGCTGGTTACCTTCCAATATCTCTTCAACATCCCTTAACCTACCTTGAAAGCTTCAACCTATAATACCCCGAGTTATTCCATATTCGCTACTGATATTCACTTTTCACAACCAACAAAACATAATTCATTTTGATTGTGTCTGACATCCCTCTCAAAATTCCCTTAAAAGTTTTGCCTTAATACTCTAAGCTTTTCTTAGGTCCATGATCAGACATACTTTCTTTTCTTAAAAACCCTAAGTGTTAACAATGGGCAATTTGAATAACTTAGTGCCCTTGCCCTGTGGCTGGGAGGGAGTCACACCCGGAAACAGTTATTTGACCTACGGACTAATTTGGGCAAAATGGCTATCTCAAAACTTTTACTGAATGAATTGTCAAAAAAACATGTGTCGGAAACTGGTTGCCCTCCGATCAATAATGACTCTTAAAAACAACTAGAACTTCACTTTAGACTATTAGACTTCACTAGAACTTCACTTTCACTTCACTATACAGAACGACACTAGAACTTCATATTTCAAATTGAATGAGCCTCATTCAAAGCTTGAACGACCTTTTCTTCAATATGAAGTTCCTCTGGCAAAAAAAATAAATACTAATAATACATTGAACCTTTATGGCTCTTCACTATAGCTCTGATACATCTCATATATTTGGTTTAATTAAAATTTTATTAAAATTACTACCTAATTCCCCTTTTCTTAAATTTGTTTAGAAAAATCATTTCCCACATTATCAGCACCCAGGATCTATTTATTTTTTGTGTCCATTTATTATCATCTCTAATACTTTCTCTCATGCTTGCTAAAGATAGTACAGTTATGCTTAATACAGCTAATTACCTTATGAAAATATTGGACAGTTTTGAATTCTGGTTGAATCTTCCGCAATTTCAGTAATTTTATCAAAGTCCTCCATTTCTCCTTAGTTTATATTTTAAAGCTTTTTCCGCTTTCCTTACATTCCTTTTGATTTCATAATACTTTTTGTAAAACCCCTCTTCTTTTTTGCGAAACAAAGGCGACTTCACGATTAATTCTAACTGCATTTCCAACAATCCTTCGTAAGAAACCATCTGCAATTTGACGAACTTTTTTCCTAAAATAAAATCATTCCACCTATTTTCTACATTGTAGAATTTCAAACTCTCCAGTTTAATATTTTACTCTTCGCTTATCCCCGTCTTTCCCTTCCCTCTATATTCATATACACAACAGATGGCACTGGCCCTTGTCCTGTTTTTCATCCAGTATCGTCATTCCAAATTCGGGTGAATCATTAGTTTTTTTTTTAAATAAAAAGTTCTAATACGGATAAAACCTTTGAATAGACAGTGATAAATTTCACAAATAATACTAGATATTTCGAGAGCATATGGAGTGACCGCTGTTAGTAGTAATACTGATTGACACAGTAAGTAATAGTAGTAATAATACTATTCACTGCATATGTGACCAAAATATCTTTTATTTTGGGAAATTTACGAAATTATCTAGGTTATTTTTAGCATGAAGATCTGGAGGAATCATTTACTGTCGTATGGGGATTCTTCATACACATATATAAAAGACCAGGTTAGAGAAAATAACTCTTCCTTTTCCAGTCTCCAGTCACTGACAAAGTTCTCAAAGCTAGATGCTCTGGATAATTTTTTTGCTCTTAAGTTTGGTTTAAGTTTGATTTTTTTTTTTTTTTTTTTTTTTTTTTTTTTTTTTTTTTTTTTTTTTTTTTTTTTTTTTTTTTTTACTCTAGTTGTTGAACAAAATGCATGATAAACATATAATAACGCAAATTAATTAAATCTATGATAGATTAAATGGATATTTACCTTTTCCAGAAATCCTTGCCATTTAAAATGTTGCTGAGTTTTGTTTCATTTTGCATGAAAAATTACTTTCTCTTACTATTTGAGAATTTTATTTGTCAATATTTCAAACACCAAAAACTAGGAGAAACACCTTTTTTCATGCTTATTAACTTTTATTTAATTGTTATCTCTCTCGACTTTTCGTTACATGGTTGAAAGTCTGATATTTTCATTTACAAAATCTTGATACAAAATTGCTGTTTTCCATAAAGATATAAATATTAAAAAGCTAATTATTTCGCAGAGAAAAAAAAATCAAAAATCGCAATTTTTTTTACCAATTTTATTGTTAAAATAATGTCATGAGTTTTTCAATACCAAATCAAACTATTGATTTTCTGAGGATAAGAAATTATGTGGTAGGAGACCGGACCAGCTTCATTTCAATGTACCTAAACCATCCAAAGTTACCGCCAATAACCTTAACAGGTTCCACACTCCTATTGTAGAAAGCCCTTCACTATTACAGGGCGGCCAAAGGTTAAAGGAGTTAATAATAGGAAATTTATGGACATTTTTGCGAAAAAAAAGGATCTTTTGGAAAGAAGGTAGACTAGACATTGCTAAAAACAGGAGAACAGAAGAGCCTTAATTTCTTATTTTCATACTTTGATTATTCTTCAAAGATTTTCTAGAGTGTGGAGGGCAGTCTCATCTCCCACCTCTACTGGTGGAGCTCATTTAAAGATAACTGCTCCCTGAAGTTAGTTAAATATTTCTAATACAGATCCTAGCTAAGAAAAATCATTTGAAGTGTCTTGAACAATTTTTTTTCATGTATATATATGATATATATATATATATATATATATATATATATATATATATATATATATATATATATATATATATATATATATATATATATAAATATATATATATATATATGTATACATATATATATATATATATATATATATATATATATACATACATATATATATATATATATATATATATATATATATATATATATATATATATATATATATATATATATATATATATATATATATATATGTATGTATATATAAAATTGTCAGATTAGCCGTGTATCAGACAATAAGCTGTAGGAAAAATTGGATTCGATACAGCTTTGAAGTGCTGGAATGAGAGAAAAGATGATATAAGAGTAAAAAGCTGATTTTAAAAACCTTGCTCCTGGGGGGAGGGGTCATTTAAATCTAAAGGCAGAGTTATTGGGCCTTTCAACTATGATGGACAAAGCGACTATCTCAAAAATTGATTTGACTATTTGGGGAAAGGGAGCTGGTGAGGGGGCCTAGTTACCCTCCACTTCTTTCGGCAACTTAAAAAGGGCACTTGAACTTTGAATTTCCGGTCCAACAATTCTTCTCACGATGTTCTAGAATCAATTGGTCGATACGATCACTCATCGGAAAAAGATGAATAAATATAAAAAAAACACATCGGTGATTTTTCTTCTGAAAAAAAGAAAACAACAAATTCCACATTTTCGCAGATCTGAGTTTGAAGCCTGTATAGTATAGTTCTTTGATACGCTGAATCTGATGATGAGATTTTTATTGAGATTTTATTACTTTTAGGGGGCCTTTTCCCTTTTTTGAAAATCAGACAAATTTTCTCAGGCTCGTAGCCTTTGATAGGTAAAAATCAACTTAATGAAATTCATATCTTTTCCTTTCTTATTTTCCTCTCTTCCCTTTAATCATAAACGTCCTGAAACATCTGCATCGTCTTTAAATAAATTGTTGTCACAACTTCTTCTAATTTAAAGTGAGATATCCATATAAACAATGAGTACTTGTATCTTATAGCCACTACACCTAAGAAGTGAAGTTGGGTTAATCCTAATAAAACAATTCTTACTGCATGATACGCAGAATAATTTAAGCTAACGTATTTTGCATGCAGATCCACTATACTTTAATTTCCCCCCTCCCCTTATGTGCAAATATATAGCTGAAATTATACATTTTCCAGCAATTCTCGCAATGCATCTCCCTTGTTTCAAACCGTGTACCTGTAAATTTAATCAACTGTGACGAAACAAAAATTGGAAAACAAGTTACGGATGGGAAAATGCATTGAAAATTAAAGGGGGGGGGAGATAAAAGAATAGCGGATCTGCATGCCAAATGCCTTAGCTATATTTATTCTTTATATTATGAAATGTGGTGGCTATAAGACACAAGTACCAAACAATGTTACCCACGAAGCTATAACGCGTATCTACTTACTTAAACTCCTGATTAAGCTTTGTGCCCCGCTTCAGATTCGTCGAAGAACCAAGGACACAAAAATGAAAACATATTTAACCCTCTGGATAATCTGAAAACTCGGCTTTCCTGCAATTTTTTTTTAGCTGCTATGAGCATTATTTGGTCAAAATTTGGCCTTATGTTCTTACGAACAAAGTTGTCAACGATAAAAAAAAAAATAATAAACTGTGAAATGCAATTTAAAACTGTGATAAATAATAAAATGCAATTCATTCGAAAAAATTCAAATTAACAAAATCTATTGATTTTAACACAAAATCTAGAAAATATTAAGATAGGCCTAGCTAAGAAATAGACAATACTGTAAAGTCAGAAATCCACTGTGAATAAAAATATAACATTAATTTTAACAAAACCCCCTGTCTCTAATGTGGGGCTCCAACTGCGTCATGAAATTGATATTTTAGAGGGAGTATATACCTTAACCCATAAAAGGAAGTCGTATGTCCCAAACTACTCCGTAAATGATTCGAATTTTGTATAAAACTAGGTTAGGTCACGTATATATATTCTGTCCACAATAAAATATCCTTTCAAACCTACTTACAGCACAAGACCTTTTTCTACCTATTTTTGTTATCAAAACAAGGCAACAGCAGAACAAATTCAAGATCAAATGTTAGCGTCTCGCACACGACTGATAATTGGTTTTTCCGGCACTGTTTGTTGGCAGGACCTCTCTGAGGCATTTATTTATTGTAAGGTCATTCATAGAAAAAAACTATGAACCTTAGAGAATGTTTAAGTTTTCACCCTTCAAATAATAATAACCCCAAAAATAGGTAAATAGGTATTAATAACTGATTAAAATTAATTAGCATCACACCACAACTAGTACCCTTCCCCTATTGCCTAGTTCAAATGGAAATACGGGAGCTTTTTTGAGAGAAAATAGCAGAGAACGATACCAGCTTCTGCTCGTAATAATATGATTATAAAAAGATTAGATTACCAGCTGAGTATGTCTCAATAAGAACAGCTTTCAATCAAGTTACCGAAAAAGATCATAACCCGGTTTGGATCTAAGACACTCACTTAAGTTATAAGAAATAATAAAAGAATTAAATAAATGAAAAAAAACTGTTCCTAATGTATGTCAACTACCTTATATTTTACATCGCCAAACATTTGTATTGCATTGGCTGTCAGCGAGTCTCTTCTTCTCTCCTAGTCACATACTCCCATCACCACTGTTCTGCCTTTTTGACCTTTTCAAACAGACGCTATTCTTCTTCTTTGAAGTATGGACGCTTTTGAACATACGGTAAGACTTTTCCTCGACTGAAAAAGCAAAAAATGTTGTAAACAGTTTCGCTTTACTGGTTCACAAAATATACATACATCTATGGACATTTACTGCTCATTGGGACATTACAGCTCAAATGTGCTCCAGTGATAAAGACATCAATCAATCCACCTAAACACTACTTAGGAAGAAATTCGAGCTTTCAGGAAATAAAAAATAATGAAGATGATAGAATGCGAAAAAGTAAGATAGAAATTCGTATGTCCACCCGATTTTATAATAAAATAAGGTCGAAAATAGTTCAATAGCACGCCGAAATATTGATTTTCTGAGAATAAGAAGTTGTGTAGTAGGAAACCGGAACAGCTTAATTTAAATCAACCTGAACCACCCAAGGTTACAGCCAATAACCTTAGCCGAGCCTCCAGTAATACATATCTAAACAACGAAAACAAAAAAGGCTGGCAGTATAAATTACCAAAGAAATAAAGAGCAGAAAACGTTTTTGTCTATTAATATTAATTAGACTAAAAAACTGAAAGTATTATTCAGTCTTCAGGACTGTAAATTTCACTAACACACTAAGAAGACTTCTTGGTTGAAATGATGTCATCTTGCAAAAGGAGACTTGAGAGCTGTCTTAGGGATTTTCTGGGACATGCAGGACGCCCTGTCAGTATTATCGAACTAAATACCAGCTGATAAAATTTATATTTTGTTCCCATTATTTACCCATTAGAGTTTGAAAGAAGAATCGGGAAGCTAAGAAAAAAGGGAAGCTTCCGTCTCCCTCACTCCTAAAAACTATTCTTATAACTACATGAAGGATTCGCCGCTGATATGCTGAAGGAAATAATCCTTCTTCAACCAAGCCTGAGGTGATTTGGGAACCAAACATCCGTTTCTAACGCCTATTATCTTATTTATTTTGTCAAAGTCACTAGAAAATGCCTTGAAAAATTGATACCTGCCTAAATTTAACTTCCATTTTAAGATCTCCCAACAGTATTTTACCATGTGAAATACAAGGTATTAGTTCAGAAACTGTTCACTGAATTCAATATTGACACCCTACTTCCTAAGAAGTCACCAGTTGCAGCTCATGATGATATGGTAAATAAAAAAAGACAAAATTACCAGCCGAATGCGTCCTCTCCCCAACCAAAAGCCAAACTGTTCTTCTCTTAGAACATGACCTACAGAATCTCAAAATTATCATACTAAGTATCATCATACTAAGCAGGTTACTTCCTACGGAAACTAAGCTAAGGCTTCTATAATTACCACACTCACACTGATTATTTTTCCAATTAATTAAAAAAAAAAAAAGTTTCCCAAAAATTAATTTTTTTAAAGAAAAGTAAAAAAAGGCATTTTAAACTTAAGACCATTAGAGAAAACTTATTCAAATAATTCAAACTCAAAACAACCAGAAACTACTATTAAGGGAATAAATGAAAACCAAAACAAACCGAAATTAAATAAACAATCATAGCAAACAGAGAGATATAGGTACTAATCTACAAGCAAATCTTCTTTGGCTTAAGAACCGTTTAACGTTTGTTAATAGTTTTTTTTAGCATTCATAGGTTGATAATAAATTGAATATAAATGAATAAATAGATCTTAAAACGAATAAAAAATAAATTTACGTTTAAGTCGAAAGTAAAACAAATAAAAATTCTTACAAACAGGATATCACACACAAAATTTTCTAAAATCAAATCCTAATCAGAAGTTTCGGAAGCGGGCTCAAAAAAATTAAATAAGAAAAGGTCTAGTTGCCCTCCGACTCACTTTTTAAAATCCCCCTCAACGTACCCTGAGGGTTCGAGCTTAATACTGTCAGTAGTTCATGACAGATTACACACACACCTTTTTGATACGCTGGGTGCACGTAGTATCTTTTGATTTAGTTTTAAATGTCCTTCAACATTCGAAACAGTTTTAACTAATTACTCTCAACCGTTCCGAACACACCCAGAATCAGTCGATTGTCCTCGGAATCTTTTTCCAAAGATGTGAGGGGTTTTGTCACTCCAACAGGTCTTACTTAATATAATAAATCTTTCTTAAAATGTAAGAGCGAAGTTATTTGATCTTTTGACTATTTTAACCTTAATTCTCATAAGCCTTTCGGATACACCCAAAACAAACATTTCTCCTGTTCTTAATGATAAACCCTGTATGTAAACAATAGGCAAATTGCAGAATTTACAATCTTTTCCCCAGATTTATGGGGGTATTGCATCCCTGGATGCATAGTTCTATTAGATATTTAGACTAATTTAAACGTATTGAAAATTAAAAAAGAACTGATCATTGTTAAGGAGAGGAAGCATCTAAAAAGGGAAAGAACTGGTTACCTTCCAATCTCCCTTCAACATCCCTTAACCTACCTTGAAAGTTTCAACCTATAATACCCCAAGTTATTCCATATTCGCTACTGATATTCACTTTTCAAAACCAACAAAATATAATTAATTTTAGTTGTGTTTGACATTCCTCTCAAAATTTCCTTAAAGGTTTTGCCTTAATACTCTAAGCTTTTATTAGGTCCATGATCAGACCCACCTTCTTTTCTTAAAAACCTTTACTTTTAATAATGGGCAACTTGAATAACATGGTGCCCTTGCCCTGGGGCTGGGAGGGTGTCAAACAAGGATGAAGTTATTTGACCTGTGGACTATTTTAGACAAAATGGCTATATCAAAACTTTTATTGAATGAATGGTTGAAAAAAAATGTGCCGGAAACTGGTTGCCCTCCGATCAATTATGGCTCTTAAAAAAGACACTAGAACTTCTTATTTCAAATCGAAGGAGCCCCATCCAAAGCTTGAACGACCTTTTCTTCAATATGAAGTTCCTTTGGCAAAAAAAAAATACTAATAATGCACTGAACCTTTATGGCTCTTCACTATAGCACTGATACCTCTCATAGATTTGGTTTAATTAAAGTTTTATTAAAATTACTACTTACTTCCCCTTTTCTTAAATTTATTTAGAAAAATCATTTACCACATTATCAGCACCCAGGGCCTATTTATTTTTTTGTATCCATTGATTATCATCTCTAATGCTTCCTCGCATGTTTGCTTAAGATAGTACAATTATGCTTAATACAGCTAATTGCCTAATGAGAATATTGGACAGTTTTGAATTGTGGTTAAATTTTCTGCAATTTCAGTAATTTTATCAAAGGCCTCCATTTGTCCTTGGTTTATATTTTAAAGCTTTTTCCACTTTCCTTACATTCCTTTCGATTTCATAATACTTTTTGTAAAACCCCTCTTCTTTTTTGTGAAACAAAGGCGACTTCACGATTAATTCTAACTGCATTTCCAACAATCCTTCGTAAGAAACCATCTGCAATTTCGCAAAGTTTTTCCTAAAATGAAATTGTTCCACCTATTTTCTACATTGTAGAATTTCGAACTCTCCAGTTTAATATTTTACTCTTCACTTACCCCCTATGTTTCCCTCCCCTCTATATTCGTATACATAACAGATGGCAATGACCCTTATCCTATTTGATTCTTCCAGTATATCCATTCCAAGATTTCCGGTTTCCCCCTCCAACTCCCTCCAATGTAACCAGATCTGGTCGAGATTTAAACAAAAAAAGAGCTTTGAGACATGAGTTCCTTCTAAATATCAAATTTCATTAAGATCCAGTCACCCGCTCTTAAGTTAAAAATACCTCAATTTTTCTAATTTTTTCGAATTAACACAACCCCAACTCCCCCAAAGACAGCAAATTCAGTTCGGTTATGTCAATCATGTATCTATGACTTACACTTATTCTTCCCACCAAGTTTCATCCCGATCTCTCCTCTAACCGTTTTCCAAGATTTCCTGTTTCCCCATCCGACTCCCCCAATATCACCGGATAGGGTCGGGAATTAAAATAAGAGCTCCAAGGAACGAGGTCCTTCTAAATATCAAATTTCATTAAGATCCGATCACAAATTCGTAAATTAAAAAAACCTAATTTTTTTCAATTTTTCCTCTCCCTCCAGCATCCCCGATAGTATAATCAGGGAAACGATTGTTATCAAGTCATTTTGTGCCTATCCGTAACACGCCTACCAATTTTCATCGTCCAACTATGTTCCCGTTCCAATTATGTAAATCATGTATCTAGAACTTGTGCGTATTCTTCCCATCAGGTTTCATACAGTTCTCTCCAATCTAAGCGATTTTCCAAGATTTTCGGTTTCCAAGATTTCTGTTTCCCCCCTCCTAACCCTGGTTCCGATTCGAATTGAAAATGGAGCATCTGAGACATAAGATCTTCCTATAAATCAAGTTTCATTAAGATCCGATCACCCATTCGTAAGATAAAGATACCTAAATTTTCACGTTTTCTAAGATTTCCGGTTTCCCCCTCCAACTCCCCCCAATGTCACCGGTTCTGGTCGGGATTTAAAATAAGAGCCCTGAAGCACAAGATCCTTCTAAATATCAAATTTCATTAAGATCTGATCACCCATTTGTAAGTTACAAATACCTCATTTTTCTAATTTTTCCAAATTACCCCCCCCCCCCCAAAGAGAGCAGATCCAGTCCAATTATGTCAGTCACGAATCTTGAACTTGTGCTTATTCTTCCCAACAACTTTCATCCTGATCTCTCCACTCTAAGTGTTTTCCAAGATTTCCGGCCCCCCCCCAAACTCCCCCCAATGACATTGGATCCAGTTGGGATTAAAAATAAGACATCTGAGTTACGATGTCCTTCTAAATATGAAATTTCATTAAGATCCAATCACTCCGTAAGTTAAAAATACCTCATTTTTTTCTAATTTTTCAGAATTAACCCTCCCCCTCAGCTCCCCCAATGAGAGCGGTCCGTTCTGGTTATTTCAATCATTAATCTAGGGCTTGTGCTTATTTTTCCCACCAAGTTGCATCCCGATCCCTCCACTCTAAGCGTTTTCCAAGATTTTGGGTTTCCCCGTCCAACTCCCCCCAATGTTACCAGATCCGGTCGGGATTTAAAATACGAGCTCTGAGACACGATATCCTTCTAAATGTCAAATTTCATTAAGATCCGATAACCCATTCGTAAGTTAAAAATACCTTATTTTTTCTAATTTTTCGAAATAACCGAAATAACAAGTGCCATAAAAACCGTTCCCGATTTGTGTCAACTACCTTATGTTTTCCATCACCATAGACTATTTGTATTGCATTGGGTGTCAGTGAGTCTCTTCTCCTCTCCTAATAACATGCTCCCATCATCACTGTTCTCCATTTTGACTTTTTCAACAGACGCTGTTCTTCTTCTTTGAAATTTGAATTATTTTCTAGGTACAGAGAAACTCTTTTCCATTACTGAAAAAGCACAAAAATCCTGTAAACAGTTATGTTTTACTGGTTCACAAAATATACATAAATGGACGTTTACAGCTCAGTGGGGGCTCCAGTAAAGTACAGTTATACTAAAGTGCACTCAATAAATTAAGTCATCCCCCAACCCCACACCCCCCACCCCTGGCATTGCTCCACACATTTAATATTTCATCACACTTGAATTCAATGTCTAATTAAATGAACAAAACAGGATTTGTTTCAACTGAAGTTAAGGAGCAACAATAAAACTCAAAACGAACAGAAATTATTCCGTATATGAAGGGGTTACCCCCCTCCCCTAGCTCAGTGCCTTTTCTCTTCAAGCTAAAATTTTTATAACTTTTAAAAAAGCTGAATATTCTAATAAAACTGGCCTTGTGTTTTAGGATTCATTCTTAAAAAATTGGGACAAACATTCAAAATGAAGAAGGTATTGAGGAGGAAGGTAACCCCTTCTAAACGGAATAATATATGTTCGTCTCGAATTTTAATGTTGCTTTACTTTCAGTGGAAAAAAAATATTTTTTTAAAGTTAATTTCTGATCTTTGAAAATAATGCCGTTAAATCTGGCTCAAATTTCATGAAAAATCCCCCGTAAAATATTTTACTTAAGATAGACCCACCCTTAGCAAACTTTTAGCTGACAGGCTAAGTTATAATAATTTTTCCGATCACTCCAAAATCCTCCCTTCAGTGAAAATAATTTGCCGGAAATCATCAGCATAATCTAAGTCCAAAAAAGTTTTTCTTCCCCATTTGATTATATGTTCTCCCACTGCCTTTACTGTTCTCCTCAAGACTAAGTTCATCCAAATGATCCATATTAAATGGGGTAGGATAGGATTTCACTAACTCCTGATTTAATACAAAACCTTCTGTTAACCTCCTTTCCTATCTTGACCGCAACAATGTTATTCTCGCACTAGCACTAATACTCTTAATATATTTGTCTGGTATACCATACAAGGATAAGACCTTCCCTAAGCTCTTCTATCTACAGAATTGAACGCTTGCTCATAATCTATCAAACTGAGGAGCAAACGTGTTTATTGACTCAGACACTCCTCAGTAATTAACCTAAAGGAGGCCCTAGAAGGTCAATCATTTTGATCAAGTTTCCGTCAATAGACTGACGTGTGCTTTACTTAATCTTCATTCGACCCTTCAATCAACCCTTCAATCTTGACCAAAGCTAATGTAACACACTGCTTTTGATCAAAATGATTGAGTCATTCAAACTTTCTATCAATCACAGTCAACACTTGACTCAAACGTCAAACTGGTTCCTAGACTCATGCTTGAGTCAATCGATTGATGAAAGCTTTTGATCAAAATGATTGGCCGTCTAGGGCCTCCATAAGAGTGAACATTCTGTCGACACATCCTCTACCTTTCCTAAACCCGCACTGTTCTCCTCTTAAAACTTTGTCAACAGCATCTCTCAGTCAAAAATATATCATATTACTAAGTAATTTGGTATCTACAGAGACTAGGTTAATGTCCTTTTAATTACCATATTGACTCTTTATCACTTTCGGTACTTATCTGTTAGAGCAACAACACTCAAGAATTACACTGTCTAATACCCGAGAACAAACCGGTTTCATTTGTCTGTTTTAAGAGACAATTAGCTTACGCTCAGTGGAAAACAAGTAATGGGTGACATAACACATTGGACTGATATAATTTGGGATATATATTTGTACATTAGACAGCGGGGAGCGGATAGCGGGAAGTTAGAAAACAATGCTTATTTCATATTTGGCAGAATCATTGTAGCTAACACACTTTGCATGCATCCTCGTATACTTTACCCCCCCCCCCCCTGATGCACAAACATATACCCCGAATTATATATATTCTCAATCCATTTTCCCACCCGTAACTTAAATTTCCAGTTTTTGTTTCGCCACGGTAGATTCAATTTATAGGTAAAGGAATTCACATCAGAGACGCATTGCGATAATAACTGGAAACTATCACACATTAGTGGAGGGGGTTGGGGTTAAAGCATTGCGGGTCTACATAAAAAATTTGGAAAGACCTAACTTCACTTCTTGGGTGTCGTGGCTATCAGACCTTTAATTTTTACCTTTGTACCTTTTTACCTAATTGTACCTTTAAAATTGGGATAAAGCATTGCGGCCCTACATACAAAATGTTTTTGCAGCAATTATTCTGCATATTTTTAAGTAAATGCTGTTTCATTTGGATTAACCTAACTTCACTTCTTGGCTGTCGTAGCTAGAAGTACTTTCTAATTTCCATAATATTTTTCCTTATAACCTCCCGGCCAATTTAAGGACGACTAGCTTCTTGTTTGGCCCTGGATGGTACCCCAAAAGGACGATCTTTGGTAATGTGTCAACTTTCAATTCTTTGGGAAAACCCCTAATAAATTTTCCACCGTCTTTTGGAGTGCTCAAATCTCTCTTTCGATTACATATACCAACACATATATAAATAAATACTTATCATAATGGAAATAAATCGTGCGAAAAACGACATTATTTCAAACTTTCCAACTTTTTTGGAAATTCTTGTCTTATAAGTAAAAAAATAATCATCGCTCTTGTCTATATGCCACATGCGATCAAGGTGCATTAATTCCAAAATTTTAATTTTTTATCCTGGAGAAAAAATATATATTTAAATCTGCTTTTCGAACACATATAGTTTTCCACTCTGGTCTTTACAGTCCCATTCATAAATAAAACAGCATTATTTTGTATAACCCAGTATTGATCCTAAAATTGCAGGAATTAATCCAATTTGTTTACTGTTTTTGTTATATTGGATCTTCCTACTTTAATAGCTTTATTGTAAAATTAAATATAAAAAAACAATTTTTTTAACTGCAAGTAAGGAGCGAAATTAAAACTTAAAACGAATAGAAATTATTCCGTTTATGAAAGGGGTTGTCACCTCCTCAACGCCTCGCTCTTTACGCTAAAGTTTGACTCATAACTCTACTTTTTAGAAAAAATAAAAAACTTTTTTCCTTCTATATATTTCATCTTATCATTTTATATTTGAAATTTTTCTATATATTTCAAATTTTTCATTTTATATATTTGTTTATTTAATGTCACATGTTAACTAAAACCTTGACAAAATAATATCCCCCCCCCTCCAAAGGACGTAAAAGTGGTAAAACAGGAGAATATGGATTATTATGGAGAAGATAGACAATATAATGACATATATGAGGGGAGAGGGGGGATTTAGGGGACAATCCTCCTCCTTTAATGACGTCCCGAGAGAGATACGAATTTAATAGCTGTACAGTCTGTTTATAAGTGACCCATCTGAAACCAAAATTCAGTTGCGTAAGTTTGCCAAAATCCAGGGAGAGAAGGGGGTTTGGACTTGAGCTAATTTTCCCTAATCAAGTGAAAATGGAAGTGAAAAATGAAAAATGAGCCATATAGTACCATAACGGCAAAAATATACTAAAGAAAACTATGTCATGTTTCTCTGCTTATCTTAATTTCGACATATTTTTTTTAAGAAACTAAATGGTACTTCTCTGTTATGGCGCATATCTATATAGAAGCTAATTAAAGTCCGTTTCTCTGACTAATCCTAATAAAATGGCTCAAAATATGATGCCAATATAATACTTTAGAAACAAATTTGAGCTATATATTTACAAATTCGGGGGGATGGGGGTAAAGTATAGCGGGTGAGCATCCAAAATATGTTAGATATAATTATTTTACATATTACACAGTGAGAATTGTTTTCTAACTTCACACTGTCAAAAAATTATACCCCAACCACCTCTTGTACAAATATATAGCCCAAATTATATATTTCCCATCTATTCTGTTACTTGTCAAAAAACTAATGAAGAAACCGGTTCTACTTAGCTTCTATATGCATAGTCGCTATAACAGAAAAGAACTCACTAAATTTCGCCTGGAGGACAAACTGGGGTGAGAGAGTTGACAGTTCCTCCACCCCTCTGCCCCATGGCTAATTACACCCCTGAAATTTTGCATAAATATCCATTATTGTTACATATATATAAGAAATATAGCTCACATCAATTATTAACTGCTAGAAAAAGAAAGACAATATTTGTAAGTTGCCTTACATCTATTTTCTTTTATGACTTCCTTTTCAAACGGACACAACATAAAGAAGTGATTATTGTTGCGTCTATAAGATCAACCGTACATTCCCAAGAGCAGGTAAAAGAACCAGAGGGATGTCGTTGCAAAAAGCATGAATCAGACAGGTTGTCTGCAAATACATCCAATTTTAACCAAATATCAAACAAACTAATAGACGTCTTGTTACATTACGAGGAACGCGTTTTTCCTGTTAGGAGTAACAAATTTCTTAGGATGTAAAGGATGCAAAAAACTGATGAAACAAGGACAACATTTAGTTACTGCGTTACCGTGAATGTCCAAAATTTGCTTATATCAACAATTCAGAGAATGTCCGAAATATCTTTTTTTTTCTCCTTGGATTTTCCCATTGGAGTTACAGTTAACTTTTTCAGTTTTATGCAAGGTCTCATGGTGACAGGTTGGGTTAGGTTTTCACCGATTTCTGAGATTTATAACTTAATTGAACCCAACCCAAACAGAAGTAACTTTTACCATTAAAGCTTGTATATGACTGAAAAAGCTGATTCGCCACTCTTTCGGCCAAACACCGGTGAATGTCAACATTAACCAGATTTTGGGCATTCACAGTAACAACTATACTACAATGACTATTCTCTCTTCTGGAAAAGGAAGATCGAATTTTGAGTCGCTCTGTACAGACAAAATAAGGAGTGCTGCCTTTTCGAATCACTACTTTTTATGTATTCTTTACATATACTAAAACTGGCTGCAGCACCAAGATGCCTAACACAAACACAGCTAGGCATACTCCTCCTCCGTACCAACATATCTAAAGCCACCCTCTTTACACCCTCCCAAAAATTTCTAATTTTCTTTAAATCCTTCGTCACCTCCCCAACCTAGTTTGGGGACAATTTGCTTTCTTTTTGGCTCCAGGTGATTGGCTGAAAAGGAGAATCTGTGAATACCAATTTTATTTTATAGCTTAATTTAATTTTATAGCTTAGTGTATGAAACATGGTTAGTCTGATGGGCTTTCTTTAATAAAAAAAAAATATAAAGGGTAAGTAAAATAATTTTTCTTAGTTTAGATCTGCTTCGGAGGTATTTCACTCACTTAAGGAGGATATTATCTTTAAATGAGCTCCACTGGTTGCGGACAGGGATGCACTCCCCCCCCCTTTCTCTAGTAACTCTGAACAATTATCAAAGTATGAGAATGAGAAATAAGGTTCTTCTATTTTTAGGAATTTCTAGTGTGTTAGTATATATTTCCCATATATTTATTGATTCTCAATTTCGTTACTGTCGATTCAATTTACAGGTAAACCGGATTTAACAAGGGTGACGCTAACAGAGTATAAATCGTATCTAAAATATCCAGGCAAGGAGCTGTAAGTAAGCGACCAGGCTCAATAGTAACCGACACCCTAAAAAACAGAATTTTGATACCAAAAGATATATCCAAAGAATCGACTTCTGCTGATTCTAAATATATCAGTTTCATTAAGTTTAGTTTTGCACAACAAAGGCTTCTAGCCCGAGAATACTAGCCAGATTTTCAAAAAAAAGGAAATACCCCAGAAGTCACAGAATCCTAATGAAAACCACATCATCAGATTCAGCATATCAGAGAACCATATAGTAGAAGTTTCAAACTCCTTTCTGAAAAAATGTGGAATTTGTATTTTTTTTTTTTTCCACATGAGATTACGGATGCGTGTTATTTCTTTTTTGATGTTTCGTTTTCCAAGGGTGATCATAAACAAATACAAAGTAGAGACAATAGGGATAACAAAAGTAGAAGGGTGATTCATATGGACCCATAGGTCCAAGAATATCGGGAGAGGACTCATTCGATCGATTGACCAAGTAACCAAAAAGATTGGAAGCCAACTAAGTCCCCTCCAACGCCCCTTTTTTCTAAAAATTGGCCATTCAAAATTTGAGATTTGTTTGTTCACATTTTGTTCCATTTTGTTCAGCATAGCTGAAAGGCCGAATAACTATTCCTTTAACGATAACACGACCCATCACAATCCATGGGAAAAGGTCTTTAATTTATAAGATTTGCCCATTGTTTGCGTATAGCATTTGTTATTGGGAAGTATGTATACGTTTTTCGGGTTGGGGGACGAATTTTCTGCAGGGAATTTTCCGTGGGGAGGGAAGTTGCCAGAGGGTGAATTTTCAGTAGAAATTTTACACTGGGTGATTTTAGCAGAATTCCTATAAGACATTCTTCTTATGTCTTGCTTTTTCTCTTCGCTAACTCAATTTTACGCGAAGAGATATTAAGGGTAGTTGTCCGGGGAAGTTTTCACCAGGATGAAATTGTCTAGATATATCCGTAAGGAGGATTTTTTGTCGAGGTGGAGCCAGATTCCCATGCATTATTTAAAACACGATCAGTAATTAAATTAAAAAACAAGTTTTCAACTGAAAGTAAGGATCAACACTAAAACTTGAAATGAACAGAAATAATGGTAAATGTTTAGTTTCCAGTTTAGAGCACTTGGAAATGCTAATTCTAGAAGCGCAACCATTTCCAGTTAACCCTCCTCTTCCATGGGGCAAACTAAAAATGCGTAAAGTGGGCTTGCTTACAGGTAACATTACCTGTAGAGCGAAGCGTATTAGTCCAAGAGCCCCGCGGGCAGCGGGGCGAGGTCTGTATTCTATATTTATTTAATAAACCTCATTTGATGTTTTTTTTTGTTTTGTTTTTTAGTTTTATCACCCTTTGTTGAATAAATATAGAATTTAGACCTCGCCCGACTGCCCGCGGGGCTCATGGACTAATATGCTTCACTCTATAGGCAATGTTACCTGTAAGCAAGCCCACTTAATGCATTTTTAGTTATCCCCATGGAGGAGGAGGGTCAACCAGAAATGGATGAGCTTCTCTAATAATGACAAGGAAACAATATGTGATAGTCAGAATCTTGCTATATGCAGTTATAGGCACTTTAGAGCACTTCTGAAACGAAACTAAACATTTACCGAAATTATTACGTATTTGAAGGGGGTTGCCCCCCTCCTCAACGCTAAAGTTTAATTTTGTCCCAATTCTTTGAGAATGAATCCTGAAACAATAGGTTCGTTTACCTAGAACAATAAGAAGCTTTTTTAAAGTACTTACAAACTTTAACGTAAAGAGAGAGGTGTTGAGGAGGGGGCAACCAGCCTCAGATACGTAATAATTTCTATTCGCTTTAAGTTTTAACATTACTCCTTACTTTCAGTTGAAAAAACTTATTGTTTTTCAATTTAATTATCCTTGAAGGTCCATATTGGATTTGCGACAAACAACGATTATTATATGTGGTAAGAATATAAAAAAAAAGTCAGCACTTTATTCGTATTAACAAACATTAAATCAGGGTTTTCAACTATAAAATGAAATACTTAAAGTGTACTCTGTGACCAAATGCATGTCGAGTGAATCAAATAAAGCCGGATGATAAAGCAACATAAATATATGGGTAAACCGGTTGAAACAGGAGTAAATCATGGTAAAATGCATGAGAAATGCCCAAGGGGTATTTTCTTAAAGAAAAAACTGAAGAGATGGAAATATGTTAAGAAAACAATTTCCTACTTTATTATATGCAGAGAAAGCATAGTTAACACATTTTGCATGTAGCCTCGCTATACTGTTGTCCCACCACCCTTGAACAGTTCTGGTTAGGATAAAGTATGGTGGAAACACCTTTAAATGGGTTAACTAAAAATTTTCGGCATATTATGAAACAAGAATTGTTTCCCTAATACGTTTCCTAAGTGTTTCCTTCCTAATTGTTTCCCTAATATTTACCCATTTGGGTAAATATTTCACTGTTTATATTATTGACTAGTGAATACAGCAAACATACCACTCGATACTTTTTTTATGCTCTTTACGAACATAATACTCACTTATCCCGCAAATTCAAATTTTAGCCCTTTTTAAGCCCTTAAAAATGACCAAATATTTCTGATTTTTGAATGTAAAGAAGGCTTTAACCACGGATTCCAGAATTACTTTTTGATTATAAATCCATTATTTTGAAGTTATATAACCCAAAAGCATCAATTTACCACGACAGTTGGATAAAATATTCAAAACAATTTCTCCTTTCTTCCGTCCGTCTTTTTTCCTAGGGCAGAAGAACTAAGGTAGATAGTCATAGAAACTATAGTTTTCCAAGTGTTTGGTTAAATGGCACGGGTAAACGGCGGGAGTAAGCATGACTCTCTTATTTTAGAATCGAATAATTGTGGGCATTAAGCCATGGCTAATTGTAGAAAAATCCAAGACAGATAAGTCCGATTGAGTGAGAGGTAAATCTGGCATTAACCCGGTAATTAGGATTGTATAAAAATGATGTTAGTTCATTTATTTCATGTTTCATTAGTTCATGATTCTTCTGTCGGCTTCGGCATTTTTTCGACATAAAGGAGAAACGGCAGTGATTAAGTGACCTTACAGAAAAAGAAGAGAACATGGCAGATTTGTTTTGAATTTTTTTAGTTAACTTAATCTTGACAAATCAATGATTGGAATTATACAACTTTTACAAAATGGATTTATAATGAAATAGCAAGTTTGAAACAAATGTTACAACTCATATTTATGTCCAAAAAATATAGAATGAAATTAATATTTTCAAGGGTCCTAAGAGGGCTTAAAATTGAATTTAGGAGAAAAGAGATTGTTATATTTCGAAAGAACATAAAAAATGCCATCTAGTCGTATGATAAATTTATTTGAATGTCAATAATATGAAAAACAAAATATTTACCCCCATTTGTAGGCTAATACATTTATTTAAGATGCTAAATCATTTTGGTAAATATTAATTATTCCATAATATTTAAAGAGGAGTGGATTGTCACAAAAACGAATTTAAACATTAAACAAAATAACCTAGGCTAATTGTTACCCCTTTTAATGCATAGTTTTTCCGTCAAAATTCTAGTTAATTGACTTCTTGATATCTTGGAAAGGGTTTAGGTTAGGAAAATGAAACTTTAAGGTATGGGTCTACAGGCTAAAGCATGTCCCGGTAAGATATTTTAAAGTACCCACCTCCACTCCTTCCTCCTCTAGAGGGCCCTGAAATTTGCCTACATGACAGGTCTATAGGTTACCTATTGAAATTTTGACAAAACAACATTTTACCTTAATTTTCAGATACTAGTTGCTTTTTCTCTGCCTTTAGTTCTGGAAATGCAATTCCTGTATTTGAGTAGAATTTTGAGTCATGTCAATGATTTTTTTTTTCATTTAGGAAATGTATTTGCATATCTTTAAAACCTTATAAAATGTAATTGAGCAAATTTATGTAGCTGAAAACAATTTTGTTGTACTTCAATTAAGCAGAAGATCTATTTTGCAAGGTTTCAATTTTATAACACACATATTTTTAAAGGTCATCAAAGGTCAGGGCCCTCTAGAAAGAGGAGTGGAGGTAGTTGCTTCAAAATACCTTCCCGGGACATACTTTAGTCTGTAGATTCATCCCTGAAAGTTTCATTTTCCTAACCTAAACCCTTTCTGAGATAGCAAGAAGTCAATTAACTAGAATTTTACCACTGAAAATTAAGGTAAAATGTTGTTTTGTCAAAATTTCAATAGGTATAGACCTGTCATGTAGACAAATTTCAGGGCTCTCAAGAGGGAGAAGGAGTGGAGGTGGGTACTTCAAAATACCTTCCGGTGACATACTTTAGCCAGTAGACCCATCCCTGTAAGTTTCATTGACCTAACCTAAACCCTTTCCGAGCTAGCAAAAATTCAACTAACTAGAATTTTACCTAGAATTTTACCAGCCTTACTGCATAGGCCTAGTTTTTCCTTTTGGAGAGCCACAAATCGATGTTGTATGTAATTCTGGCTATCCTATAGAGACAAGTTTATTTCTCAACTACCTGAATAGTCCGTTAATACAAACATTATCCCCAATATCAGTCTTTTGACTATGACCCAAAACTGCGTTTACTCCCATTACAATACTCAGAAGAAGAAACGAACAGAAACTCACATCTAAGAAAATTAAAATCCTTCCACATTGACTGACTTTCAATTTTCAATACGTATGAACGAAGCAAGATAACAAATGAATTCATGTTGGAAAGAGTCCAGTCTGACGCGCAGATGTTTTCACGCAAAGCCGGTCAAACCTGTTTATTTGTATCAATGGAAGATTGAAGTGCTAAAAAGCAGTGTGCTTTCGTTTCGGGGATTTCCCTTCTAAAAAGGTATCTGTTTTGGGCAGGAGCTTAGCTACTGAATTTTTATTGACGGGGGGGGGGCAAAAGAGGGGCTACTATTGAAGTAGGTGCTATTCAAGCAGTAGTGAAGAACAGTAACTATTTAACAAACACTACTTGGTGAATTTAAAACATATTCAATACGTCATGAAAACAAGAGCCAAGAGCTCATATGGCACTTGTGACGAGGTTGGAAAAGCCAAGAGCTTTTTTTCCACTAAGTTTTATTACGATCTTTACACTTTAAGCGTTTTCCAAAATTTCTGGTTTCCACCTCCAACTCCCCCAATGTCACCGATCAATGGATCCGATCGGGATTTTAAATAAGAGTTCTGAGACACGAGGTCATTCTAGATATCAAATTTCATTAAGATCCGAGAACCCGTTCGTAGTTTGAAAATACCTTATTTTTTCTAATTTTTCCGAATTGACCGTCCTTTCACTCCCCTCGGATGGTCAAATCGGAGAAGCGACTATTTCTAATTTCATCTGGTCGGGTCTCTGATACGCATGCCAACTTTCAGCGATCGCTATATTGATCACGCATCTAGTTTTGGATCTTCTTCATGTAAAAATTGGTGTGGTCTGGGATTCGAATATGAGACCTCTCGCACCCTAAGTGAGAATCATACCCCTTGACCACAAACTACTTAAGAGAACAATCATTTATTTTATTGGCAACTAAAATTCTTCCCAACTATCTTGTTCGCTTGCTCTCCCCCCCCCCCCCAGATGGTCGAATCAGGGAAAAGACTATTTCTAATTGAATCTAGCCTGGTCTCTGATACGCCTGCCAACTTTCATCGTCCTAGCTTATCTGGATGTCCCCAAAATAGTAAATCCCCCAATTCCCCCAATGATAGCGGATCTGGTCCGGTTATATCCGTAATGTGCCTAGGACATGTGCTTGTTCTTCTCTCCAAGTTTCAACCCGATCTCTACGCTCTAAGCGTTTTCCAAGATTTTGGTTTCCCCCTCCAACTCCCCCCAACGTCACTGATTCCGGTACTAATTAAAATCAGAACTTTGAGACACGAGATCTTTCTAAATATCAAATTTCATTAAGATACAATCAACCGTTCGGAAGTTAAAACTACTTTTTTTCTAATTTTTCCGAATTATGGATATGGCACTTGGTAAATACCAAGTGCCATAATCAAACAATCTCAAATCTAAGTGCTGGTGTTTGACTTTTGCTAAAATTGTCAGTAATGAGCTGCTACAGACGACAGTTGTATAGCATATACAAGCTTTCGAGGGGGCGAAGGTGAATGTTGTATACACATGGATTTTTCAGCTAGATTCACCACTAATGCTGCAGTACATATCCCCTTCTATTTCTCCAGCCCCCAAACCCAACAGGATCTTCAATCTCATAATTGAGCTAAGCTCTACTCTAATATCCCCGTGTATTGCACTATTCATTTGCTCGTAATTTTGAATGGATTTTGACCCTATAAGATTTAATCTTTAGTACTACAGTTTTAAAACACGTGATTTATTGAATTATTATTAAATTATTAATTAAATTGATTTGTTTTTTGGTTTGCCATTCTATATTAATAAATAGCTTTGATATCAGCGGGCCACATAAAACTAAAACAAAATCATAGGCAGCGCAATAGCTCTGTCTAAGAAAAGATTAATTTAAATAAAAACAAAGTTTTTCCGAGGGAAGTAAAGAAAGAAGTTGAAACTTAAAACGGACAAAAATTATTACTTCACAGCCTATCAAATATATATCAATAAAACTAGTACAAATAAGCCAACTCATGAAGTTTCCCAATGTTTCTAGGATTATAGAAAACTAGTGCTTAATTTGACTTCAGCCTTTTTAACTATAATTTGATTTAGTAATATAAATAAAAAAGGGAGAATATTCTAATTTCAAAAATTTCTAATTTCACTTAGTTCCTTCCGTAAGACCTCTCCCAACTAAAATGGGGTGGCCTGCTTTTCGTTAGGCCCCGGATAATTGACCAAAAAGGAGAATCTGTGAATATCTGCCATCTTCCATTCGCAGCACGTCTCCTAGCCATCAACTTTTTTCTCATTGTCAAACAGTTCGTGGTAACGAATTGTAGTAAGGAGCGACCCGGCTCAATAGTAACCGAAACTCTAAAAAACAGAATTTTAATACCAGTAATTACATCAAGAATCACATTTTAATGCTGATTTTAAATGAATATATGTTCCATCAAGTTTAGTCTTACCCATCAAAAGTTACGAACCTGAGAAAATTTGCCTTACTTTAGAAAATAGGGGGAAATACCCCTTAAAAGTCATGAAATCTTAACGAAAATTACACCATCAGATTTAGCGTATCAGAGAATACAGTAGAAGTTTCAAGCTCGTATCTACAAAAATGTAGAATTTTGTATTTTTTGCCACAAGACTGGTCACGGATGCGTGTTTATTTGTTTTTTTTTTTTTTTTTTGTTGTTTTTTTTTTCCCAGGGGTGATCGTATCGAACCAGTGGTCCTAGAATGTCGCAACAGGGCTCATTCTTACGGAAATTAAAAGTTCTAGTGCCCCTTTTAAGTGACAAAAAATGGAGGGCACCTAGGCCCCCTCCCACGTTCATTTCTTCCCAAAGTCACCGGATCAAAATTCTGAGATAGCCATTTTATTCAGCTTAGTAAAAAAAAACCTAAAAACTATGTCTTTGGGGACGATTTACTCCACCACAGTCCCTGTGGAAGGGACTACAAATTACAAACTTTGACCAGTGATTACACATAGTAGTGGTTATTGGGAAGTGTACAGACACTTTCAGGGGGATTTTTTGGTTCGGGAAGGAGTGGTTAGGGGAGGAGGTTATACGGGGGGAACTTTCCATGGATGAAATTGTAGTGAGGGAAGAGAATTTTCATCTAGGGGGCCCCGGATTTTTTAGTATTTTTTTGAAGAGCAATGAAAAAATAAATGTGAAAAAGTTTCTTCAACTGAAAGTAAGGAACAGTATTAAAACTTAAAACGAACAGAAAATTTTACTCATATTAGGGGTTCACCTCCTCCTAATACCTCGCTCTTTACGCTAAAGTAATTTTATTAATTTCAACTATTTATTCTACCGCCTTTGTGATTTAAGCTTTAGTGTAAAGAGCGGGGTATTGAGGAGTGGGCGAACCCACTCATATACGTAATAAAAACATAAAAATGTAGAAGTTCGTTATGTAAGTTAATTCGTAAGTTACGTATATTGTTACTAATAAAAATATCGTAAAATTAAAAGTTCTAGTTGCCTTTTTAAGTAACCAGGAATTGGAGGGTAACTAGTCCTTCTCCCCCGCTCTTTTTCCTCAAAATCGTCAAAAAAATTAATATACAAATTTTATTTTAATTATTCATGCGCAGAGAGCCAAAATCAAAACATGCATTAATTCAAAAATGTTCAGAAATTAAATAAATATTTTTTTTTTACTGAAAGTAAGGAGTGACATTAAAACTTAAAACGAACAGGAATTATTCCGTATGTGAAAGGGGCTGTTCCCTCCTCAACGCCCCGCTCTTTACGCAGAAGTTTTTTTTAATGTTTTAAAAAGCAGAGTTCAGCGAAAGAGTCAAACTTTATCGTAAAGAGTGGGGCGTTGAGGAGGGAACAGCCCCTTTCATATATGGAGTAATTTCTGCTCGTTCTAAGTTCTAATGTTGCTCCTTACTCTGAGTTAAAAAAAAATGTTGTTTTTTTTTATTTGATAACACTTTAAAGCTGTAAAATCCGTTTTTTCCTACAGTTTATTGCTTGAAACACGGTTAGTCTGATGGGCTTTTTTAATATAATAAAAATAAGGAAACGTAAAAGGATTTTTTTTAGCTAGGATGTATTTTAGAGAAATTTAACTCCCTTTGTAATTACCTTTAAATTACCTCCACCAGTTGAGACGAGAGATGCGAAAAACCCATTTCAAAATGGGAAAACCCATTTCATATACGGAGTAATTTCTGTTCGTTTTAAAATTTAATGTCGCTCCTTACTTTCAGTTTAAAAAAAAACTAGTTTTTTTTTATTTAATCTTTACGAAATATACCAGAAAATAATGAAAATATAAGACTTTGGTAACAATATTATTATAGAAACTACGACAAAGAATTATGGAAACCAGGCCGTCCAGAACCCATTATATTAAATACCTAACATAGTTCACCCTAACCACCTCTACGTAAAAACATTTAATTCAAATATACTAGCATCGTAGCTTTTTTATGGCACTTGGTATTAACCAAGTGACATATAGCAGTCGCCAATTCTGTCGGTGTGTCTGTCTGTCGGTCTGTCTGTCTGTCGGTCTGTCGGTCTGTCCCGGTTTTGCTACTTTAGGCACTTCCAGGTAAGCTAGGACGATGAAATTTGGCAAGCGTATCAGGGACCGCACCAGATTAAATTAGAAATAGTCGTTTTCCCGATTTGACCATCTGGGGGGGAGTGGGGGCCCGGTTAATTCGCAAAAAATAGAAAAAATGAAGTATTTTTAACTTATCAGCGGGTATTTGGATCTTAATGAAATTTCATGTTTGGAATGATATTGTGTCTTAGAGCTCTTATTTTAAATCCCGACCGGATCTGATGACATTGGGGGGAGTCGGAGGGGGAAAACCTAAAGTCCCGGTTTTGCTACTTTAGGCACTTCCAGGTAAGCTAGGACGATGAAATTTGGCAAGCGTATCAGGGACCGGACCAGATTAAATTAGAAATAGTCGTTTTCCCGATTTGACCATCTGGGGGGGGGGAGTAGGGGCCGGTTAATTCGGAAAAATAGAAAAAATGAAGTATTTTTAACTTATGAGCGGGTGACTGGATCTTAATGAAATTTGATGTTTGGAATGATATTGTGTCTCAGAGCTCTTATTTTAAATCCCGACTGGGTCTGATGACATTGGGGGGAGTTGGAGGGGGGAAACCTAAATCTTGGAAAACACTTAGAGTAGAGGGATCGGGATGAAACTTGATGGGAAAAATAAGCGCAAGTCCTAGATACATGATTGACATAATCGGAACTTATTTGTTCTCTTTGGGGTAGTTGGGGGGGGGGAGTAAGTCTTAAAAATTAGAAAAATGAGGTATTTTCAACTTGCGAACGGGTGATCGGATCTCAATGAAATTTGATGTTTAGAAGGATATCGTGTCTTAGAGCTCTTATTTTAAATCCCGACCAGATCTTGTGATGGGGGCGGGGAGTTGGGAGGGGAACCTAAAACTTGGAAAACACTTAGAGTGGAGGGATCGGGATGAAACATGGTGGGAAAAATAAACACAAGTCCTAGATAGATGATTGACATAAACGGAACGGATCCGCTCTCTTTTGGGTAGTTGGGGGGGGGGGGGGTTAATTCTGAAAAATTAGAAAAAATGAGGTATTTTTAACTTACGAACGGGTGATTGGATCTCCATGAAATTTGATTTTTAGAAGGATATCGTGGCTCAAAGCTCTTATTTTAAATCCTGACCGGATCTGGTGACATTGGGGGAAGTTTGGGGTGGGGAGACCTAAAATGATGGGAAACGCTTAGATTGGAGGGATTGGGATGAAACTTGGTTGGAAAAATAAGCAAAAGTCTTGCATACGTAATTTACATAATTGGAACGGATCCGCTCAATTGCGAGGGGGGGGTAATTCTGAAAAATAAGAAAAAAAACGTATTTTTAACTTACGAAGGAGTGATCGGATCTTCATGAAACTTCATATTTAGAAGGACCTCGTAACTCTGATATCTTATTTTAAATCTCAACCGGATCAAACGTAATTGGGGGGGGGGCAGTTGGGGGGACCGGAAATCTTAGAAAATACTTAAAGCGGTGAGATCAGGATGAAACTGGATGGGAAGAATAGAAACCTGTCTAAGATACGTGACTGACATAACTGGACCGGATCTGCTCTCTTTGGTGGAATTGGGAGGGGGGAGGTAATTTTGAAAATTGAGGTATTTGTAACTTACGAAAGGGTGACCAGATCTTAATGAAATTTGATATTTAGAAGGATCTTGTGCTATAAAGTTTAACTTTAGGTTCTGACCTTCTCACAAGTGCCAAATGAGCTCTTGGCTCTTGGCTCTTCCGACCTCGTACCATATGAGCTCTCGGCTCTTCCGACCTCGTCCAAATGAGCTCTTGGCTCTTCCGACCTCGTACCATATGAGCTCTCGGCTCTTCCGACCTCGTCACAAGTGCCATATGAGCTCTTAGCTCTTGTTCATTGATGCGAACGAAGACAGAACCGATTGCAGACAGTAAACCTGTTTGTCTCAGACAAACTTCTTGAGTGTTGTTGGGCTAACACGTAAGTACCAGTAATTATTTAGCGCCCAAAACTAAAAATGAACATTTTGACTGCTTTGGCTCACCATGCCTTTGAATAACTAAACCATTTAGTTTTGTTTGACAAGCCAACTTCAATTTCCACGATAAATGACTTAAAACAATCTTTTAGGGAGGCAACTGAAATTTAAAAATAAACATATTTTTCAGTATAAAGAATAAAGAAATACAGTATATAGTATAATTCAGTATAAAGAAAACTTCAGTATGAAGAGAGATAATAAGACAATTTTTATAAGCCCAATGAATTATAAATTAATGCAACGAGAATAAACTGTCTTTTCTTTTATGAAACAGTTCGTCGTATGAACAGTAAGTAAGAAGTGGCTCAGCCCATAAGTAACCGAAGCTGTAAAAAAGGGAATTTTGATAACAATTGATAGATCAAAAGAATTGGCTTTTATACTTAATCCAAATAAACTAAAATTTGTCAAGTTTCATGTTGCCCATCATAAGCTACGACTCCGAGAAATTTTACATTATTTTTCAAAAAGAGGATTTGCCAAAAGTTCAAATGAACTTAATGAAGATTACACCATTAGATTCAGTGAGTCAGAGAATACTCTTATAAAAGTTTCAAGGTCATATCTACAAAAATGGGTAGTTTTGTATTGTTTGCCAGAACAAAGAACACGGATCAAAGATGAATTTTCTCGATGGATAATCGTATACAACCAATGGTCCTACAAGGTCGGGATAGGGCCCGCTCCAGCCAAAATCAGAAGTTCTAGGTTCCCTTTTAATTGACCAAAGTTATTAGAGGGAAACTAGCTCCTGCCCAGGCCCCTCTTTCACCAAAGTCATATGGTAAAAAGTTCGGGAAAACCATTTGGTTCAGCATAGTAGAAAGATCCAATAGCTATATCTCTGGGAAAGGCAAGACGCCCCACAGCCCTTGGAAATTTATTTTCTGTGATGGGGGAGAGTATTCCACGGAGTGAATCTTCGTGGAAAGTAAAGTTAGGGAATTTTCCAGGAGAATTTTACACTGGGATGGGGGATTCCATAGCAGAATTTTAAAAAGGTCAAATATTAAGTCTAAAAGTTTTTAAAGTCGTAAATATGGAGCAACATTAAATTTAAAATGAACATAAATTATGATTTTCCGATATATTCCGGAAATCCCCCCTTCCGTGGAAATATTTTCTGGGAAATCAAACCTACTTAAAATTTCCCCGGGCAATTCCCTCAGAACATCTTCACATGCAAAATTGAGGTGGCAGAGAGAAACTATTACAAATTAAAAGAATGTCGTATAGGAATTTTGTCAAATGCCCCAGTCTAAAATTTCCCCACAAAAGTCCACCCCTGAAACTTCCCTCCCCACGGCAAATTTTCCAAATGGGAATCGACAGCTGCCCATTTGCTGAGGACTTAGGGAAGATTGACATCCCCTAAGACATAATTCCTTGACCTTTAAACAATGCTGAGCAAAATAACTCTCATAAAATTTTGATCACACCTGTTAAGGGAATGATAGGCTAAGGTGGATTACCGGTTGCCCTCCATTCACTTTTGACTCTTAAAAAGGGCGCACTATTACGACCACGCGATCCATAAGAACCTTATATGCCCCAGGACATAACTTACAAACCTTACCCCTGTGCTCTAGGGGGGGGGGGTCAGCCTGGACAATGTTATACGTTCATCGGATTATTGTGAACAAAATGGCTATCTCACGCTTTTGATCGGATGTGTTTTGGGAATAGAGTATCTCAGGGAGGCGGGACTAGTTGCCCTCCATCACTATGACTCTTAAAAGGGAACTAGAACTATACATTTCCATTCCAATGAGCCTCCTCTTACGTTCACAGGACCAACCCTTCCATAAAAACCTTATACGCCCCAGGGGCGTAACTTAAAAGCCTTGCTTTCAGACTCTGATGAGTTGTTTCAACCCCAAAGGCTTTGTAATGTAATCTTTGGACATTTTCTTTAGCAAATGGATATTTTAAATTTTCTGTCGGATTCATTTGCGAAAAATAAGACGTGAAGGGGGGGGGTTAACTGTTCTCTGATCACTTTGACTCATAAAAGGGGCACTAGAATTTCTGATTTCCGATCCCACGGCCCTCCTCTGAAGTGTATACGACTATCATTTCTATAGACTTATATGCCCCTGGGAAATAAACTAAAACGCTTGTCCTGAGGGCTGTAGGAAGAGGGGGGGGGGGGGGTTGTCATGCAAAAATACATAGATTCTGGACTTATGTTCAAAGCTGAACAAAAAGGTTATTTCAAGTTTTGGTTGGATGTGTCTGGGGACTGGTTGTTCTCCGATCACTTTCGACTATCAAAAAGGACTACAGGTATTTCAGGGGAAGGTAAGCCGAGTAAAATAAATTATATCATTTTTGAAATTGTTATGGTTTTAAGGATTGATGTTGCATCAGTGGTTTCATTAAGTATATAATTTAGGATATCTACTGGTCCAATATTGAAATTTTTCTAACATAATCTATAAGGCAACTAAATCCTCAACAAAGGCCGCTGTATATATGTCCCCTTCTTATTATTTTCAAAAATAAGCCTTTTTCCTTTTAATTAAACTTTTACTCTCTATTAACACATTTAAAATTCTTTAACTTATAACGATCACCTGTTGATAAATTTTAACTTATTATCAACACTTGTTGATAAACCAATCATTTGTGAAACATACACACATAAGGAAAATATAGGTAATTATTACCATATTGGAAGGGCGACCTTATACAGCTTATGAGGTTAAATCTGACCAAAAGAAAGGTCGGATTTTACTCCGCAAAGCATTATGTCTTTCTGATTGAAACTGTCAACTTGTCAAAAAGATATTGGAGCTATCAGGAAGAAAACTATCACTAGAACGTGGCTGAATTTAACATACCGGTAAGTGAATATTATATATACAAGTTTCATTCCCTCTTGTCCAAAAGCTTGTAAAATCGTTCCGATGGGTTGTGATTTCTACATGTTCATGATCTGGAGGGACATAAACTTTTCGTCTCCGGAATATGAAACAGAAGAAAAATTTTTTGAAGGGAAAGGGTGCTGGATGTGAGATGTTATGTCAGACAGGGAACACCTTTTATAAAATGTTGAAAATATAAACAAAATTAATGAAAAAATCACAAGTATAAAAAATTTCTGTGGGGAGGGGGCTGAAACTGTGCCACCCACACGTGTGCATGTCTGAAAAGACATAAATCAACTAAACTTCGAGTAAAGTAAAAAATAAGTGTCATATTTTACCTCTGATGATCTTTACCTTGTACCTCATAAGCTGTATAAGGTCGCCCTTCCAATATGGTAATAATTACCTATATTTTCCTTATGTGTGTATGTTTCACAAATGATTGGTTTATCAACAAGCGTTGATAATAAGTTAAAATTTATCAACAGGTGATCGTAATAAGTTAAAGCATTTTAAAGGCGTTAATTGAGTGTAAAAATTTAATTAAAAGTAAAAAGACTTATTTTTGAAAATAATAAAAAGGGGACATATATACAGCAGCCTTTGTTGAGGATTTAGTTGCCTTATAGATTATCCTAGAAAAATTTGAATATTGGTCCAGTAGATATCCTAAAACATATACTTAATGAAACCACTGATGCAACGTCAATCCTTAAAAGCCAACAATTTCAAAAATGATATAGTTTATTTTACTCGGCTTACCCCCCTCTGAAATACCTATAGACTGGGACAATTTCAAATCACCTGAAGAGGGAATGGAATAGTCCTACCATTATGCGACATTGTTGAGAAATGTGAATTTCTAGTTTTTAATGGTCCGACTTCCTCTAATGCTCCCTTAGTTTGTCGCGGTTTTTCAATACCCTTTGTTTCCACCTTTCGGTGGTTGGGTATTACTGTTACGAATTCAATTTCTTGCCTACGGCAGTGCACTGTTCGTGATGTTCAAAAGAAAATTCAAACGGGCTATTCTAAGATAGTTGCTAATCGAGGGAAGTATAATAGACGTGCACTCGGTAGAGTATATGCTACATTTTGTGACCATTCTGTCCTTTATCTTTCTGGTCTTTATCCCCTTCTAAAGAAAAAAGATGTTAATCAGATTCGGATTTTTTATTTCAGATATTGTAAATTTTTACTTTATCTCCCCCCTTGGTATAGCAATAGGAAGATAATTCGTAAGTTTGATGTCCCTGATATAAGTGCAAAGTTGGCCCTCATGTATGGAAGATTGTCGGAATCAGTTTTTTATCGTTTATCGCCTCATCATCCTTTGGTCCGTCTGTTCGGTTAATCTCATTGTAGCGTAATGTTTTTTTCTATTTGTAGTGTATTTTACTTGTAGTGTATTTCATTTTTTTTCTTTTTGTTACTCCACAAGTGTCATAACTTGTTATGATGTGGGTTAAGAATAAATTATTATTATTATTATTATTGTGAATGTCAAAATATCTTTCCTCAAGATCTGTTAAAAGTTCAAGTGACCCTAAACTCAACATTAGTAGATATTGAGCATACCTGTCCTTTGTTGGATCCTGGCGTCTGAAAAACTTGTCAAAATCTTAAAATTTTAAAACTAAAAAATTTAAAATCTTTTAATGTAAATTAGTCGTTTTTGACACTGATTAATAAACGATAACTATTTTCCACGTCGAAAATAAAAAGCGCTGACGCTAAAAAGCTGGAAGTAAAAAGTAATGACAATACTAAAGTAAGAAATTTTGGAAGGGCTGTAAAGTCTCAGAAACAGTAAAGGCCGATTGATTTAAAAAGTATACTACTGGAATCACTATGGTTGAAAATTCTTATCCGAAGGTTTTCAGCCTCCCATCTTAAGTATTCAAAGAAAATTACATTTTAGCTTCAGTTGCACTGTTGTAACCTCTTTCCTCCAGGTTCTATCAAGCCACTGGAACATGGCAAAGAACTACTTAAGGGTTCAAAATAATTAAGACTGGTATAAAGTTTAAATTGGGCAAGTGATGTCGTACTTATTAGGGGGGATACCAACCCCTTAGCCTCCATTCTTCACGCTCAAGCTTCAATAGTGTTTTCCTGAAAAATGTTTAAAGGGCAGCATATATAACCACTTGGTACCTGCCGGTGTTTCATTACCCAGTTATCTTTAACAAATTTGACAAATCTTAAAAAAATTAAAAAAAAATTCGTATTTAAAGCAATTTTGAACAATTAAGCCATTTAACTTTCAGAGCTGTGCAATAAAAAACCAACAAAATAACAACATCAACTACCTCGATTTCAATCGATCTGTATATTCTAATATCGATACATAATATAGACTGATTATTCGTATTTGATTTTACTTCTTAATTCAATGTCAAAAATTGCTGTCAAATTTAACTAATTCGTTTTTCTTATTTGGGTTTCCCGGTTCAAATTGGCAAAATTGTAATGTTGTCCTAGAGACAAGGGTGTATCGAAGATTTTGTAGGATCAGCATCAGAGAAACAGCCTTACTAGCAAGCAAGTTGCTGCAGTGTTGCAAAATCCGGAAACGTTCCTATTGCCGATCGTCGTCAAATTATGAGGTCAATCAATCCATTTTGGGTCCTAGTACAGTAAGATGCCATTCGGTGCTTTATATATCAATGATTGTTGACAACCCGTTATAGAAGTTTTCATTGCGGTGATCTTGATGGCCTGGACCATTTTCTTTTCAGGTGTGAGGGGCTAAAAGAGCTAAGAGGGAGCTTTCTTAGGGTGGGTGGTCGTGAGCCCCTTCTTGGAACTTTGAAGTCGACGTCGAAAGTAAATATAGTAGCAGTGGGAAATTTTGTCTGGAAGGGTCTTATTATTCGAAAGTCGATGGTTATATGATTTTTGTTGTTGTATATGTATGTATACGGCCTGAAAAATGGCTTTAAATACAGTCATTCATTCATATATTATATTTCTAAATATTAAAAAAAAATTTCCCGAATAAAAATCGGTCTGCTGATTTACTTAAATAAATATCTTGTCCTATCTATATTTAAGACCAAGTAAGCGATAATACATGAAAACTACTAGCGACCCAAAATAAAACATTTTGTAGGGAATGTATACGGAATTATTTGGCAGGGGGTTGAACCACTCACAGAGCCGAAATTCCTTTAGCGAGTATTTAAAGCGCCAATGTAAGTGATATTGACATCTGGTTGTCTGAACTGATTAAATGGAAACTTGCACAATTTCATACTAAAAATTAAAAAACCAGGTCTTCAATTTTTGATGAAAAAGTTCTTCATATCCATTTATTGGTCGCATCAAGCACAAAATTAAAACAGTAACGCGGATGAAAACAGTAATAATGAGTAAAAAATAAATGACACCTAATAGTTTAAGAAGATGTAAATTTTCTTTGAAGGTTTAGTTGTCAACTTTTTTCGTCAAGTTGTCAAAAAGTGCTGTCAAATTTAACTAATTGGTTTTTCTTATTTGGGTTTCCCAGTTCAAATTAGCAAAATTGTATTACTTACCCTAGAGACAAAGGTGTATCCAAGACTTTTGTTTTAGGGGGAGGTTTTTTGGATGGGCGTAATTTGAATAAGGCATCGAAAAATTTTTTGTATGCCTTTTTTTACAGTTTCACGAGTGAGATATTCTTTTTTTTTTTTGGGGGGGGGGGTATGAAAGGGGATCCAAAAAGTAATTTCCCCACCTCTTAGACATGGCCTTACCTAAAACTATGTAGTTTAGAAACAATCTAAAGAGAAGTCTTAGAAAATCATGATTTTCAGCTGCGAATAGAGGTTGTATGGGTCACGGAGCTGAATGGGTTATTTGATGATCTTCGTTCTTTAAGGCTTCTTTATACTAAGGCTTTCATTTTCTATCTTCCCTAGTTAATATATCTCCGATTTGACTGTTTATTTTTAGAATATGTAGCCTAAAGAAAACACCAGAAGAAAACACTACAAGTAAGGACTTGGACAGACAGCTAATCCAGGGGAAGGATTATCTGGGTTTTACCCTGTGCCCAAAACTTTTGTTCCAAACCATACAGAAGTGGCAAAAACTTATTTAATAAATGTATAACACACGTAAATCATGTTCGCGGGAAGACTTTTTGTGGACCCCCCTCCCTGAACAAAATTGTTGATATTTTGAAGCACTCTGAAAATGCTAAAAAAAAAAAAAAAAAAAATTCTGAAAACACTTTTTTTAATGAAGCAGAAAATATCCAGTTACAAAATATCCAATTCCTTAACTTTTCCAATCTCCCTGAACCATGAGTTCAAAATCCTTTGTCCTGAGGACGGGAATTGAGACCTGGTGTCACTTGTTATTTGATTTGAAACGGAGGTCAGTGCCATGACTCCATAGGTTCAGCCAGAGTCGACCTATCTCTTAAGGGGAACCTGGAGAAATCTGTGGATGGTAAGCAGGAAGGGTGTGTTAAAGCACAGGATGACTGGCTTCCAACCCCCCCCCCCCCTGCATTGCACCTTCTGACTGAAGGACCATGAAATGGGGACCAGCAACACCGGTAGGGATAGTAAAGTCCAATGCCGTTTTCTTTTTTTTACCATAAAATGCAAAAATTAACTAGAAAAAGAAGATTAACAGAGAAAAGAAGAAAAGAATTAACAGATAAAAGAAGAAAAGAAGAAGTAAGAAAAAGAAATTAACTAGAAAAAAACCTATTAATACATAATGAGCATAAATGGTATTAAAGTAAAGAGTGGTTTCTCAGTGATCATATTCCAGCCTTTGTGTCTGTGAAAAAATCAACTCTTTCAACGACGAAAAAGTCACGAAGATAGCCTATCACAATTAAAAATTTAAAGTGATTTTCATTCACTTTGTACTTGTCACCACAAAATGTAAACAAATATATATAAAAAAACAAGAAAATAAGACAAAACAAGAACATACACAAGTCAAAATCATTTGTTGAAAAGATCACAAAAGTGCCTTAACAAGATCACGACAATGTTTTCGCATGATCAAGTTGACTGGCTTTCATTTGCAATTTCATGTTAAACACTTACATAAAAAAATTGATTAGCTATGCTATATAAGATTAAGCTAAATCCTGAAAGAGTTGGAAACAGATATCTTGCTCATTACTCCTCTGTAATTCTCCATCTCCCTGTCAACTGTTTAGCATAAAAGTGCAAAAAAGTGGGTACGACTGCCATAAAACAGCCAAATTCTGATTCGTACAAAAGCAAGCTCAATCTCGATTTGTTACGAAAAAAGCTAATGTCGTAGAGCGGGACTGTGACCCCTCCATTATCCCCGTCTTCCTGTCAACTTAGTTGCTGAGATGTAGTTATTATGAACCATGTTTTCAGCTCCCGTCCATATGATTGAAAGGGCCAAAAGTCCCTAAAAAAATCTTCTGTCCTCTCACTGCTAACTGCTGTAACTTCTTTGAAGCATATTTAAACAATGGATATCAATCTACATGATTAAAGAGCTAAATTATGCTTGTAGCTTCTCCTAAAAACGATTTAAATTCTAGCGACATCTTTGTGTTGATCGAATGGCTGATTTACTATATAGTGCCCGTAAAAATATATTGAGTTATTAAGCACTTTTTATAGCTATTAGTAATTACGCTCTTTGTTCGATATCTCTTGATCTTGTTGGGAAAATCTTGCGTGATATTTTGAAAATGTTTTCGTTTCTTGTATCTTTTCCCATGAACTTTGAAGTACCTCCTTCAACTATGAGTTGAGGGACTATTGCATTTATGGGTTTTTAGACAGGCGATATGTATTCAGTTCCGAGCTAATGAGGCATTTGACAGTTATTTGATTAGGACTAAGCAGAGAGGCGTGTTTCTGTTTCGAATTGACATATTCTCATAGCTCTGAACCTTAAAAATTAACATAATTTAGATAAATTTTAAAATCGGAGTAGGTGATTCATTGTTTTCATGCATATGATAATTAACTGTATGACACGCTCTGATAGGTGCACCAGATGACAGAGAGTAGATAATCCTTTTATTTCTGTCATAAGGTCAAATAACTTTCACTGTATCGAAATATTAAGTTTTTCTGTAGTATTTACAGCTCTTTTTTGTGATACCAACTTTTTGTGGGGAAGTGTTTTTCTTAGTCCCAACTTCATCTCTACTTGCACCTCCTTGCACGTCATAGTGTAAGCATAGGCGTCAGTAAGAGCTCAACTGTGTTCTATTACAAAGGAATAAAGAGATACCAAACATAGAAACTACTATAAAAGATCTTTGTTCCATGAGATGTGAAGATTTTGTGGTCATATTGTTTTATTTTTCCCCCATACGCCATACTGGTTACCATTCTTCTTCACTGTTTTTAGCTGTCCACATCACTGTCTTGTCGAATCATCCCACCTTTTTTCCTTGTGTGAATCCTCTTGCAATCTTTTACTCTCCTATTCTTACCAAGAACTCCTCATTTTTGCTTTTTCTTCACTTTTTTCTTTTTACCCTTACCAACTTGAAAAAAAAAAAAAAAAAAACGCTTGGCTTCACTTGAAATTGTGTTGCAGGCAAACACGCTACATTACCTTAATAAATCATCACAACAACAAGTCTCTTGTTGCTGACACAAAATCCAAGTCCTTTTAGATTTCTTTTTATATCCTTTCCCCACTCATCTGTGGGAGCAACATTTTTTGTTTCCCCCATCTTTATTGGTTTCCATACTTTTCTGATGTTCTTAGCTACTTTTATTCCTGTTTTGTCGAATCCTCCGAGTTAAATCTTTCTTAATTTAAAAATTAAACTAAATTAATTAAATAATTTATGAATAAAAGTTCATACATTTTATTAACTTAATTTAAATTAGTTCGTTGGTTTAAATTGGTTTATTTTAAATGTATTAAATAGTTTATATTAATTTAATAATTATGTTAATAGTTTAAAATTTAAACTAACACCCTTATTTGGATCCTTCTGTCAGGTTCCACTTTCCTAGATCAAACTTGAACACATGTTTTTTGGGAGGCATTACCCACTTTCCACGACCTGGGGAATATATCGGAACACCACCTACGTCACACCGTTTTGCCAAGCGTGGCACGCTGTCGCCACACTTGGCACTCACCACCTGGTGCATATGAATTTTTGAAAGTTGTCACCCTTCAGTTTTTCACTTCATTTATTCTAAACTTTTTATTATGGTTGCTGCAACAGTCAACCATTATAGCTGCAAGCTACAGCCACTGTCGATATTTGGAGAAGATTAAAAGAGGCATTTTTTTTTTAATGTCTACTAGGAAACATTTTTTATTTAAATGTGATTCAGGAAGAATAACTATTATATGAGTTTGCCTTTTCTGTAAAATTTTGACTAAGGCATTTTGACTAAGAGCTTAAAACCCCTCTAAAAAATGGTTGCGGATCGAAATGAAAAGTATACTCTAGAATCGCTATATCGAAAACCCTTAGTTGAAAAATTACTGCTCCTCATATTGATCATAAAGGAAACTCACCTTTTTAATCAAGGGTAGTAAAAGAGTTAATTTTTTAGAGTGCTACAAATATTTGTAAGCATCACGAGTTAGGTTGATTGTTCTCTTTTACCAAAACACTTTGCACAGTGCGAATTTGTGCAATATTTTTGTTTTTAAGTTTCAATTTTGCACTTTACTTTTGCAAGAAAAACGTGTTTTTCTGTATTTTTTCTAGTAGCCTGTAGATAGGGCATATTATGGCCCTTCATATTCATTCCAAGATTCTGTTGGGGGGAATTTTCTTGTGGGGCGGGGGGGGGGTGAGTTACCAAAAAACGGAAAATATTTTGTCAATATGTTTTCTCGTTACTTTTGTACGAGTCTGATGAAAATTTAGAAGTAGGGGGCTCTTGGCAAATCCCCCTCCTTGATAAGATTAGACAGAAATGTTGCATTAAATAGAATTAAATTAGGTCTCTTCAAATTACCTGTTTACTATTAAGCAGTTTCCCTGTGTCTTTTCTTCATGCAAGATTTCCAGAATTTTCTTTCTTGCACTTGTCTTTTTCAAACTGTGGAAACGTATTAATGGGCGGGATATTTAAAAATAGA